>NW_026867310.1:0-240816 GCF_026571515.1 Ruditapes philippinarum | reverse complement strand
TGATTGTTTAACCCCAATAATGTTTGCAAAAATTTAATAGGTGCTTAAGGTCTAAATCAATGATTCAAACCACAGGCGTCCGGCACAAGAATGTCAACGGTTACTGAAAGACTTATCTATTGTGTTAATTAAGTATGAAAATATGTCTTATTCAAAAAACAATGCGAGAGCAAAATCTTGACCGTCTCGGGGGAATACCCTACGGCGAGTTATATACCTTGTATATATTTTGTATACTAAACGGTTGCTGGAGAGTAATTTTGTTCTTGATGATCAAAGGGTGATTCTTTTATGATAATTTGATCATTATTGGCATGGCAAATGTGCCAAAAGCCTGTAAATCAAACTATGATAGTCATGTGTACTTTAAAGGTAAACATACAAAACCTTTAAGCATTTTTAAACAAAACAAAAACAAACTACCGAATTTGTATGTTTCTGTGAATTCACTTAAATAATTTTCGTGGGCATGAAGTTTTGTAGTTTTGTTGCAAATAACATTTTCGTGGGGTTTAAACTCATGGTTGTCTACTTATACCAAAAGGTAAAATGTAAATAATGTGATGTAAAATAATCTTGCAGCAGACGATTTATTATTATTATAATTATTATTATTATTATTATTACTATTATTATTATTATTATTATTATTATTATTATTATTATTATTATTGATGGTTTTGTTGTTGTGGTTGTTGTTGTTGTTGTTGTTGTTTTGTAGTATTTTGTTTTCATATTAACGGGGTTTAAAATGGAACTGAATCAGTTATAAAAATGTCATTTTCTTCAGTACAAAGTAGTTATATCATATATTTGTTTGTTTGTTTTGGGTTTTACGTCACATCGACACAGTATAGGTCATATCGCGACGTTCCAGCTTTACTGATGGAGGAAGACCTCAGATGCCATTCCGTGCATTATTTATATCATATATAATGACTGCACACTAATTATATCATCATGAAATGAAATCTTTGCTTTTGATAGCGTATAAAAATCAAATATCGATAAAATAAATCAATTAGCAGCTATATAAAATGTCCAAAACATCAATAAAGATGTTTATTTCAGCTGTCAATCAGGCTTACGTCACTGGTTCTACGTTATCACATGACAATTGCGGTTAAAAACATCAATTAGCGTGTAATTTTCAGCTGTCAAATATAATTATCTCATAGCCATTTAATTACCACGCAGTTATTGCTTAAAATTGCGTATAGTTTTAGATAAGCGGATAAACAAAAACGATCACATATAAAACGTCGAGGCGGTCAGCTCTATAGCCATTTTCGTTCAAAGCTTTTGCAAGGAAACTTTCGACAATCTTTCGCAATTCATAACAATTGAAGTTTATTTTCTATTTCCTTGCAAATACTTTAATACGGACGGATAACTTTTAAAACTGTTTGAATATCTTATTCAGTATTAATATATCTTAAATATGGTTTTAATAATGCTAGTATTTATATGCATATTTTTCATGGGATCCACGACTGTTGAAACTCGATATATAGCATCAAATCAGGTAAGAAAGTTTTTATTTTCAAAAATTTCTTTAATATACTAGCTACATGAATACACATTTTATAATTGCATTATTTTTGTTAAGTGCTTAAATCAGTAAATGTGTGTCAATTACTGTACAAATAAAGGGATTTTATCTAGTTTAAAAGTCCATTATGCCTCAGAAAATAATTTGTCTTTACTTCCTTAGAAAAGGAAAACATGCATTTTATAAAATGTTTAAATAGTAGTTTAAGAAAATGTTAGATGTCAGTTACCCTGAGGAAAGTAGCGATAAATGCGAAATAATTCGTTATAAAAGCAGCAAAAATGTAAACAAAGTAGTATTTTGACTTCCGTACAAAAACAAATTTAGTATAACTGTATTTAGTACCAAAAAGCAACAGATGAATATAATTGGACTATAATTTGTTTAATATCATTTTAATTTGTATGACTCTAAATTTTTTAATTCTTCGTTACAGCGTCTGCAAATCAGTCGAGTTCTTCAACGAAGACCAGTAGAAAATATGTTCCCAAACAATGTATTATATCGGCGAAACCAACGAGTCATTTCATCTGACAAAGGCTACAACTCATACAGCGGTAGATTTACCCCACCTCGAACAAAAATGTCATCTGGGAATTCATTTTATAAATCATCCATACAACCTTCGAAAGAGAACAGCTTAGCTGAAAGGCGGTTAGGAAGTTTTGAGTCGCGAATTCACCAACAAAAATCGTTAAATAAATTAACTTTTCCGGACCGGAAGCGTAAATTACAAATCAGCCTTAAATTCAACGAACCTAATTCTGCAGACACGAATATGCAAAAACATGTTCATATTAAATCCAAGAATGTCAATGATTTGAAGATATCTCACGGGATCAAAAGTACGAAGATAACCATTGATAGGGATGGCTCACGAACAGGAATACATTTGTTCAGGAGACCAGCTTTAAGGTCAAACAACGGCATCCGAAATGTGTACCATCCGAAACATCCTCGAACAAATCATAGGCGTAAACCTTCACCGTTCAATAAAATTCAAAGGCCTACATTTCATACACAGAATGGTGAACTTGTGGAAGATGGATTAAGTTTTCAGGCTAGCACTTTTAATCCAAAATCGTGGATTATAGATAATATCTATAAACCAACAGCACGTGTCCAAACCGGAAGTACTTCCTCATCTGTTGTCTCCACTTCGGTCCCTTTCTCAGTCACAAAATCAACGGTTCAAGTTATACCTAAAAGTGAAACAACACCGACAATTCCAAGACGAGCATCAACAGATAAACCTAAACTGGATTATTTTGTAAGCGTGTCAGAAATTTCAGCTACAACAAATGGACCGTCACCGTCAACCGTGACCGAAGAACTAGACCTTCCAGATTCCCCGGATGTACCAGATTTACCGGAAGTGCCCGAATATCCAGACTCGACCACATCTGCAGGAACATTTGATTGATGATTTTTTAATATTCTTAATAGTTTTCTTCACAACATAATAACCTTCAATCTAATTTTGATTTTACTGTGTCGCTGGTCGATATAATACATTCCAATAAGCATATTTTTGTGCATAGTCTAAAAATAAAAATAATTAAAAAATGATATTTTGTAGATTTTTTTTTTTTTTGGCTAAGGTGTCATGTGATTATCACATTATGAATATACCATACTAATATATAAATTATTCAAAGTAAAATAACAGCCGCATAGGAAAACGACAATTCAACGAGGTTAATTTTAACTGAATTGGGACAATGAAACGAGTTCCTTAAGCGGTTATTCCTAGAAACGTGCTCCCTATAACCGTATATTTTTTTTAATTAAAATAAAGAAGGGAAAATTCGGGCCAAAATAAACTGTTCCTTTTAACCGGAAGTTCGCTATAACCTTGTTATAAGCATTGTACTATGCTTTATACAAATAAACTTTTCGTATTCGTATAACCGTGTTCGCTATAAGTTTACTGTAAATCAGTATTGGATAAGTTCTTGTCAAATTAGCCTCGTTTCCATTTTTCGAAAAGACTACATCAAATGTATAAAAATGTGTTCTTTATCACATACCTGTGCCGAATTTGCGACTCCCTAAAAATGATATTACACAGTCGTACATATATTTTGACGTGACGTCATTTGCGTTATACAAACAAAGCGTAAAGACTTGTTAAATGTAAGCGTTCGTTACATTACAGACGCGTCAGTGAAAAAATAATTATTCTTTTGCACTTTTAACAGTCTTTCCTTTTAACTATGTGACAAATGGAATATTATATTTGTGTAGGTTCATTACCGAATTTATTTAACTCGTTGAATAAAATAATATTTTGCTCGCCAAAGGCTCCCATAATATAATTCTATTCAACTCGTTGAATAAATTCAGTATTAAACCTACACTCATCCAATGCAAAAGTGCAACATTCCTCGTGGTCCCTGGTACCGGTTTGAGGGGTACTTAATTTTCAAAGCTTAAAAGCGCTGGAATAAATGATTCCCAAGGACCAGAAAAATATAACAATTCTGTAGTGAAGTATGAGCTGCCACACGTTACTTGACACCCGCTGTTGTGAATGATAAATATCCGGAAGAATGGTGATCATTATACATATCATTATTATTATTATTATTATTATTATTATTATTATTATTATCAATAATAATAATACTAATCATAATAATAATAATAACATCTTTTGAGTTTGATAAGATAGTAAGAAACCTGCACCTATAAAATCATCTAACCATATGCTACCGTATCAAGCATGAAGGCATTTAACAGGTAGATATCATTTACCTTTATTTTCTATCTTTATTTTTTATGATTTTGTTGCGTATTTTTTTTGTTCCATTTTATATATCATTTAATTCCAATAATATTGTACATTTCTTGTAGTATTTAAAACATCTATACGAAGCGATGCAATAACTATTAAAACGGTGTTAAAGTCTTGAAGGCGGTCGACTACAGTTAATTTATACAATACACCAACACATCAAACTCTTAGGTAATCTTTTACAAAAATAAGGAACTAGAACTATTGCAACAACTATTTTAAAAGTCAACTTAATGTCTAGTTGGCTTTTTTATCCTCTAGTTTAAATCTAGCTATTTATTTCAGTGATTAAATTTTTCATAATATAATAATTCTGTGCGTGATACTTTATGTAGTCGTACTGTTACAGTAATGTTTTCCCGCCAAAACTTCTAACATCGGCCAATATCGTAGTAAATCGGTTATTTCCGGGACGTTATTTTTTCGATATCTTGGGCGTAAGATTATTTCCAATCACTCATTCTTTATCATTCTGTACTAAATTCCGGTTATGAAAGGTTTAAAATTATTGAATACCGAAGCTTGTGAAATATTATGTTCCGTAAATGACCAATTTATTACGATATTGGCCGATGTTAGACAATTTTTGGCGGAAAAACATTACAGTAAGACTACCTTCAGAAACGCCATCTCTGTCTCCTTAAATTAATGAGATGTAAATGTCATCCTCATCATTATCAGAACAACATAATTATCTTTATTTCTATCATCAGTACAAATATCTTACACTTTAAAGGGCAAACTTGAAGAGGACAACAATAGCATTATTTTAGGGCGAAAGAGCTACTGAAAGTTTCACCACGTATGTAATGTCAAACAATTTTGCAGACTGGTGTAATGCTTCAGTGTTACAAACAGGGAATCGTTTTGATGTCACGTTAATGACGTCCTGTATAATATTAATCTTTTGACGATTTTCTATCAAAGTAAAAATAATTTCGGCATAACAATCTAATAAAAGATGATGAATATGGAGCATTTTTTCCTTTTCATAGTTCTTCAGGTTACAACTAGATTCTCTTTGGCTTCTGAAATCGAATTAATGTTATCAAACCTTACCAAAAAATGTTAAGGAGTTTTTCAGGCTCTGGTCGTTTGGATGGTTTGAAAATATAAATTGTGAACAACACTAAAATATTGTAATCTGTTTTTCCTTAACACTATATACAAATTTTGATATACAATAGGTGATGCAAGAACAGAAAGGCAGCCAAATGTTCTTTATCCAAAACATTTATAAATATATTTCTTTTTCTGTTTCTGTGATTCAAACGCATTAGACAACGGTATAACGAAAGCAGCATTTTTGTTCGAATCTCAAAAAGGATGTAGTAAGTAACCTTAAAGAGGGAAGTTTGAAAAGACAAATATATTGAAAATATCATAAACTTAACGATACAATATGTCTTTATTGACAAAGTAGCCAACATGACTATGAACATAATTTTATGAAAACACATGTTTAAAATGATTAGATTTTAATAAAAGCATCTGTTAAAACAAACAAAAAAGACAACGCAAATAATTAATAATTTTTTATGAAATACGAATAGCGACTACTTACAGCCGATGTAACATACGAAATGAATGGAGTTTCGCCAGTTTTTGCCATTTCAAAAGCTTGCAGGCCTCAAGGGTGTTATTAGGCATTATGATACTCGCACAATGTCGCAATGCCCGCATGGCATAGGCCCTAGCCCGCGCTAGCACATATACTTCATATTTGTTGTTGCTGTTGTTGTTGTTGTTTGTATCAGTGGTTGTTGCTACTGTCACGAACTCACTGGTCCGATCCCGTTGCATATTTAACATTTCAAAAGCTTAGAGACCCGGATTAAAAATAATATAAGACACATGAAGCTCGTTAAAAAAGATTAAAACTAATTGGTTTCAAAAAAATTTTAATAATCAAAATGACGTAGATGGCGAACATAATATTAATTTCTGTAAGGAGTTCAATAATGTAGAAATGAAGATACACGAATATAATGCTGAGCCTCGTTCTTTATACCATATGTATTATCGGGTTTAAAAAATGAGCACTCTAATTGAGACAACAATAGTTAATCTCAACCATTACCGTGCTTTTACTTTCAATTTGTATAACGCAATTGATGTCACATTGCCAAGTTGTAACACAACACAAGTGCATTATTATAATACTATTTTAATTAGAATGATTTATTTAAGTGATAAATTAGGGAAAAAACTATGGTGGCATATTTCTGCCACTATATAATCATATAACTAACTAGTTAATTAAGAGGTTAACTAGTTACGTAACTAGTTAACCTCTTAACTAATTAGTAAGTTATCGGGTTAACTAGTTACGTATTTAGTTAACCTCTTCATTAACTAGTTATCAGGTTATTTGGTGGCAGAAATATGCCACCATATTAAACTGATATAAAGCTTATTATATTGTCTTTTCGTTTAGTTGATTCTGATATGATATGCTCAAATATCAATTAATTATCCAATTACAAATTAAACACTTTATCGCTAATTATTTGGAAAGCCCCGACCTTTTAATAAACAAACCTATACAGAGGCCCTAGTCAATTAACATAAATTTATATCCACAAAGTACAAGAATAATAGTAGTTTGTAAGTGACATTCTATTTATTTAAATCAGTATATTATGAATATACGTAAACATTAAGCGAGATTAAGACTGTTGTCATAGTCATTGACACGACGCTATGACGTCATTGACATGACGCAATGACGTCATTCCAATGTTTACTGTGAATAAACTCTTCATCCTTAGATACAAATGTACACAATCTCCGTCAGCGATGTATCCTTCTTGTTATAAAAGTGATCCTTCTTTTTTAGAATCAACGGTGGGCATTTGAGGCACATCCGACTGGAAAGTGAGAGAAGTCGCTTCTAAATTCCTATTTTTTTTTTTTTTTGGACTAAGCTCACTGTTGTCCTGGTCAGAACTTGTGCCTGGTTGAGAAACCATGTTGATATCTGTATCCTCTAAGATTTTTGCCTTTGAAGATCTGAAGCCATCACATGAAAAGTGGCATGAAATTCAAGTTTACAGGTAAGATCTTTTCTCTCATATATTTTCTGCATGAATAAGACTATTTTGATTTTAGACACATTTAAATTGATTCATAACATTTTTTTTAAAGTCATTTGTATTTATTCATGAAATTTATTTTTTAATCATTGCATTTATTGAATCCGAAGTTGCTTTTATTACCATATTTTAAAGAAACTTCTACATTTAAACAAGAGTTCAGTACATAACAATGTAGAAGTAGTGCATTTAATCGCATCATTGCAATAATTAGCATATTATTAAGTCTGGAATCCGAGGTTGCTTTTATTACCATATTTAAAAGAAACTTCTACATTTAAACAAGAGTTCAGTACATAAAATATTTAAAAGTTGTGCATTTAAACGCTTACTCATCAGACCTCATTTATATAGATAAGAAGCAATTATGTACTTTTGGAACCCTCCTTCCCTTACGTCGCACCTCGGTTAAACACACAGAATACAACGGTCGGAAGCAGTTAAGCGCTTAATTTACATGTTTACAAGACATAAATTTCTCGGAATAAAAGTCGACAAAAGTGATGTTATTTCACAGATGTAAAGCATAATGATCTCCTGGAAGTTGTACTTCTCGCTGGCCTTTAGGCAATATATCACTATGTGAAAAAATGTTAATATTAGAGTTATAAACGCCTTTTTCGGTTAGATATTTATTTCTTTGCTCTTCTGCTTTGTATGCAAAGAAAAATGGCCACTTGATATGTCACTTGCTTCGTTCTGAATAGTGATCAAAAGTATCTCCACATATTAATTAACCCCATTTTAAAGCTCTTTATTCTTTAAATTTTATAACACACGGATGATGGCAATATTACTGTATTTTTACGAGCTTGAAATACTTACCTGTATCTACTGTAAATAAGTATGGCTACTGTTATGACAACGAGGCCACACAAATAGCCAGCTGTGATCCCAGTTACTGTAATAAACGTACAAAATATTCATAAAGACCATTTCAATGTATTCATTTACGTAACTTCACAATACCTTTCGTTAGACGGATGTGTTTGGAAAACGCATTACGAATATAGAACAAATTCTTATATTCTAACTCTATCAGGCAATCTTCAACTCTATTCATCTTCGATATATAAACAATATTGTATGCCATTCTATAGTCATACTTTTCTTTAACTACTATTTGGTTTGAGTAGCATGGAATTTTCGCTTGAGAAAATTTATTTATTCAACGTTTAAAATGGATCATATAGAAAAATCTTTTCAACATCGCATATATACACTGCATAGACATAAAACCAATCTGTAACATGATGAACACTGACATTACCTGTAAATCCGTCTTCTTGAGGCACAATAACATTCACTGAAAATAGAAAACAATCTTGTTAATGAAGGAAAAACACGTGTATATGTTGACTGTAAACGCTTCTGTCTTTATGTTTAAATAGCATGATAAGTGATTGATGGAAACTTTAAACTCTTACCACGATACACGTTTTATATTAACTTGATTTTTTTTCTAATCTGGACAAAACCATTTATGATTTTCGGGAACATTTCAAAATACGTCTTGGCTGAATAGCGACCAGCTGAGCAAGCAATTAATATACGGCTTATCTGGATCTGAATTAGTCGGATATGTCGATTATGCCAGCAGTATAACGGTTGAGTACAGTTGTAGTCGTTTTAATGTTTTATCAAAAATGAATACCAAAACCATCTTATATGCTAGTTTGACATATAAATGGTGCATGTACACGTGATACATGTAATAATGTTCATGCATGCATTAAGTGCACTCTGAATTCACTGCAATGTTGTTGGTTTTTTTGTGAACGGATTAAAAAAAACACAACATAAATTAGATTTGCTTGCGTGGCAACAGAATATATCATGTATACCACAACTTGGCAATAAAGACAAAACCAAATTACAAAAAATGTAATAAATTATACACAAAATTTATACCAACATACATTTATTAGAATATAAATGTACCTGTGCATTCATTAATACTTATTGACTGAATTCCAATAGTTCTTTTTCCTGGCGGACAGTTTACACAATAAGATTGTCCCTCAAGGGTCTGGTAAGTCCCTACTGGACATGGTTTACATATATCCGTAGTCAGATATGAACCCTTTCCACATGGCACTGAAATAGAAACAAAACGTTCAAAATAACTATGCATTATCAACTGAGACTGACCAGATTTCAAATTTCGCCCTGATAGCTGATTACTTTTTTAAACTTATTTTTTTTTAATTAAATTTCCCTAAATATCGTATTCATGTAAGCAAGCTTATTAAGACCTTTGCAGACGTCCTATGCACTACATATTTAAATTGTTATTATCTAAAAGTATCTTGTATACATTTGTTTTCTCAATCCTAAATAATTAATGAACATATAGTTTAATATTTAATTTATCTAACTATTAACTTCTCTTTCTTACTCAAGTTTTTTCTTATCTAATCGTGTATTTTAATATATTTATTTCAACTGTCACAAATAAAGAATTTTGTTATCAAATTGAAATATTGGATATTCATATATCAGTCAGCCAGCGTATCTCCAAAAGTGTGCGCATGCGTACGCCCGTATAAAATATTTATAAGTATATCAAATAAATGTAAAGTGAAAATGAAGAAAAATAAATTAAGATCCGATATACTTTTTCGTTTTATTTCCGGTGAGTAAATGAGGTTTTCAAATCACACCGCAAAGTATTACGAAACATCAATATGAAAGTGGGCGGAGTCAAAACGAATTTTTATTTTAAGGGAGTTCTTCCGCCGTTTTGTTTAAAAAAAACCTGATAAATACAAAACAACTTTTCTTGAATTTTGTTTTGAAAACTATCTAGAATGATAGAAAATGATCTAACTAAGAAAAATAATCCGAACGCCAATATCTTTAATTCAGTAATTAACGCTGTACAGACGTTAAAAGAGTTGTTCACATGACATCACAATGTAGCGCCAAATAGCGCGTGCTTACGCATAAATTACTGCGCGCTTTACAATTGCAGTTGGTAGCAAGCAAGGGGATTCGTTACTACATTTGTATTTTCTTAGATAATGAAATTAAACATAAAGGTTATTTTTTCGGGTTTTTTTGTGAAATATGGTATATATTTTCACGAAACATGATAAAATGGCACATATTTTCACGAGCCGTACTGAAAATATGTGACATTTAATCATGTTTCGTGAAAATTTATTCCATATTTCACGCAAACAAAAAAAATCCTCTTGTTATAATATTTGGTATAAAATGTTCAAATGATGACGTTAATGATAATTGATGTGTATAGTCAGGGTCATATCTATGGGCAACAATCAAATACATAGAATATATATTAGAATATAAACGTTCAACCTGTTGACAGTGATTACAGTAGAGTATTTTCAAACAGCTAATCTCAGACCAAACACAAAGTTATAGGGGCTTGTCTTGTGAGATACCAAGCTGCTGACCATGCTGACAGTCACCCGTTATTTATTTCATTTTAAGGAAAATAAGATTAAATTAACAAAGGAAATATACGACATATTCTTAACAGGCGACAATTTTACCAGCATGCAAAGGATTTTAACCGTCTTAATAGGGACAACCAAACAAGCAGACAGGCATAAAACAGACGAAATCAATATGCCCCCGTATCAATGAAAGGCAGTTATACTATAAACGTATCAACACACCACAATAAAACTTGACTTTTGTTTCGCCAGGTCCACATTTCACGTCACCTTGTATTTCAGTAGAATTGCTTCTTAATTCATAATAATCGCCAAGAACTTGAACAGTGAGATCACCAGAATCTGCTGCATTTTGGATGTTTTTAAATGCATCCACAAGGTCTTGCATGGTTTCATTTTTATTTTCTAAAAGAACAAATGCATTGTTAAACCCTTGAATATCATGATTGACTACCGGGTATAAATTCATTTATATCTAAAGACAAACAAATGAGGTTACAATTTTCTTCTTTCTTTGTTGTCATTATTAAAATTCCTTGCCCTTTTAGATAATTATTAGTATGACAAATGAATATGAAATATAAGTTTAATGAGAGGGCAACATACACATTTGTTTCCTTCATACCTTCGGTTGGATTTGTTTGTATCTGTAAACTGAATCCAGCTGTCGTCTCCACAGCACGTCGCTTTCGACCATTGCTTTCACTTTCGCAATCAATTATCTTTATGTAATTTAAGGCGCATGTGTTTTTCACTAAGCATGCAACATTTGAAAGCATCGTGTTGACAGTAAGGTCTATCTGTTCTACAGCAAAATCTTCGAGATCCTGATTTGCACAATAAAGGTCTTCATAGTGTGCCGAATATATGACAGTCATCTCTTTGGGTACTTTTATTTCTGCAGTTTTAAAAATGAACAACAAGTCATACTTGTGTTTATGTAAATATATTTTTAACTAAACCTTTTTCAGATATCAAAAAAATAATACGGTTTCAGATGGTTTAGATTGCGTTGACCATTTATGAAATTATGAATAGGCTCAAAAAAGGAACTCTGCATTATTTTTGAATTCTTTGTAGACCCATGCTCATTTTGAGTAACCACGTTTAACTCGTTTTGTACAGAATTAACCAAAACTGTCGAAAACGGTCTTTGAAGAATATACGATATAAAATGTCTTTGTACTTGATTTACTTTTAATCAAGTCTTCCATTTTGTAAATAACCTCAGCCAAAGGTAAAAAGCTTTTGATTAGATATTTGTCTCTTCCAGGTAACAATATCAACATAAAATTGTTATCATACAAACACACATTTACCCAAAAAGGTGATAAATGAATGAGGTATTAATTTCCTTTGACTGAGTTGCACAACAACTCCTGTTCCCGTCAATTTCGCTACAATGAACAGTGTAGTGTGATCGAAATAGATATGTGTTTCTTATCTATGTACGAACATAAGATCATATGTTGATTTTGTTACAGCATGTATGTACAGAAAATGATTTTTTTTCAAGGCAAATTTGATTTGCTTTGACTGAGTTGCATAACAACTCCTGTTCCCGTCAATTTCGCTACAATGAACAGTGTAGTGTGATAGAAATGTTTTTCTTATCTTTGTACAAACATTAGATCATATGTTGATTTTGTTACAGTAATGAATATAAGATTTTTTACCGACACATCTTGGTATTCTCCTCTCGGGGTTTTCGTCTGATTGATAGTTCCATTCCTGGAATGTATGCGGTCCGCAGTAGTATAATGGAAGAGGTTCTATATCGAAGTCAAAACCGTCGTCACATGACATTGTGCAGTTGATTGTATCTGTGTCATTTATACAATCGAGAGATCCATTTACCGGAGCAGGAATTTCGGGACATACTAAATATAAAAAAACAATAATTTGTAAATGTTCAACTAGAATTCCAATTACCCTGACATATTTCGATATGATTAAAGTTCATATCAGAGATAAATCTTTAAAAATACCTCTCCAAAACATGTTTAATATTGTTTAATAACTTTTTATTACCGGGGACATTTGGATTTTGTCATGTGAGGACGCTACCCGGAAAGAGTTAAGAAGAACGGTGATTCTACTCAGGTGACTTTTTGATTCTAAACAGAATACATGAAGGGCACATGGGGTCTTCCTCCTTCAGTTCAGCTAAAATAAGATGCAAAATGTCATTGTTAGTTTCGAAGAGAGAGACTAAAAATCAAATAGTAAATAATATTTTAATTTGTACTCAGCAAAACGATACAGATGAACAAAGGAATGTAAAACAGGCGATAAAATGCAAGCTTGTAGGACTGTGCACACCGAATAATTAAGTGATAAACTTAGTAAATCATGCCATTAACATTTACCTGGACAGTCAGTGTTGTTACAAGTTATAAAATCAAACGTGTCCCCATGGCAATCTTCTCCTCCATTATCTGGGGAAGGACTGTTACAGAGCCGTTTTCGTTTTCTCTCTCCGTCACCACACGTCGTAGAACATTCAGACCAGTTTCCCCCATCCACTTAAATAAACATGTAGATATGTTTAAGAAATACACATGTAAATGAAATGAGTTGAGTAAACGTTTTCTTAATTGCATTATATCAATGATAAGAAAAATGTAACCAAGTCAATATCAGCAAATTTTTTAATTATATGACGGATCTAATTATTGTCATCACCTATTTTACCAGTTAAAAAAAGATGATGGCTATTTCTGTGTATTCTGACATGCGACATGTACTTTTATGGAAAGTAATTTTATTATTGTTGAATTTATATGTACACATTAGAACTTGTTTTTAATTTTCTTTAATAATATAATGAATTTAAGAGCATGCCGGTTTTTCCTGTTACAATATTTTGTCCACATATTGCTTCTTAGGCATTTAGGAAAAAATAGAACAACTAAATTCATCTTAGATTGATTAATAATTTTTATTTCGTATAAGGGTTTGGTTTCCAAAAAAGTAATTCACCCATTTCTATCTCACAAAACTGCCCGGTGAAGTTAGATGGGCAAGAGCAGAAGTAGTTTGAAATGCCATCAATACATGTTGCATTGTTCATACAGACATCTGCTTCACAGTCATCAATATTTAATTCACAATGCATCCCAGAGAATCCTTTGTCACAAGCACATGTAAATCCGTGAAGAGCGTCCGTGCAAGATCCATGGAGACAAGGCGAGGATACGCAATTGTCGAAATCTGTTAATATACGATTTCTGGTTTAAGCAATGCTATATATTATGCATATTAAATACATCTTTATAATCTAAGATTGAAATGTTATATCTGAACATCTTTATTCGGACTAAAAGTGATACTTTCCATAATCTACCTTAACATATAACATGTCAGTCTGAAAAGATATTTACCATCGACGTTAGAATCCAAATGCAATTCAATATAACAAAACGCAAACATTAATGTATTTTACATAATATGGTGGATTTCTAAAACAGACCATCACACTGGCTTGGAATATCCATATATGCCCCTGTAATTTCGGCTTCTTCCATGGTCTTCCAAGAGAACACATCGCCAATATCATTTGAAAAACACCTATGCTTATATCCTGTTTGATGTCTACCACGCCATATATTAAGCTGCGACAAACTTCCGCTAGTTTTGTTGTCTGAATATAATTTTGTGAAAATATATCTTCTCTTATGGTATAGGTAGACTTAGAAAGTTTGATTTGTTTCATATTATTATTACCGGGTTTTTAACTCACTTATTTCCGAAACGAAAAGTTATCATTGCTGACGCATCTACTATTTTTCGCCATTTATACATAAAAACAGACAATGTTTATAATAATCAAAAATGAAATAGTGGATCAATATGGTGATATTAAAATAAAAATATTACGTTTTAAAGCGCATAAAATATCAATTCAACATATAACAAGATAAACGAATGTTTGTTTCATTTGCAATTTCTTTGCAACACATGTAAAAGCAGAAAGATTACTTTGAACTTGAAAACATTTTTATCGGTGTATGAGATTAAAATGATTTCTAATAAATTATTTATCATAAGGGAACCAATATGCATTTTACAGGACACGGTTTAAAAGCTAACTATGCAAAACAGCTTTAGTTTTCCAGTTTCAGATAAACGTAAAATGATTTCCGTTGGTCTGTTATACCTGCGGTTATAGACACCGAGTTGAAAGTTATATCTGTGCATCCTCCACTTATATCTACTACAGGTAAAACCATACCATCTACAGACACGGATACCATACATTTAGCACTCCTATACAATGTTATAAAGTGCCAGCGTGTGTCAGGAAGACCAAAGTAAACTGTACTTTCACTGCATATAAAATTATAGTTAGTGAAATATCTTACAGAACTAGGATTGTTAACATTTAAATTAACAAAGCAAACATCTGGAACAAAATCAATTCCTTTTACATTCAGATTGTACACAATAAGAAATGAATTTTCAACGATGTATAAATCAAACTTTAGAGTATTTGTCGTTTATGTTCTTTGTAATGTAATGATATACAAATTTGATTAAATGACATAGTGTTTGTAATGTAATGATATACACATTTGATTAAATGACATAGTGTTTGTAATGTAATGATATACAAATTTGATTAAATGGCACAGTGTTTGTAATGTAATGATAAACAAATTTGATTAAATGACAGAGTGTTTGTAATGTAGTGATATACAAAATTTGATTATATTAAATGACATAGTGTTTGCAGATATTTTAGCGTAAAGCAAATAAAGTAAAAAAAATAATGAACTGTTTCAAATAGTGTGCTATAAAATGAACAGTTTCAAATACGTGCTATAAAATGAACAGTTTCAAATACGTGCTATAAAATGAAGTTCTCGGAAATGCTAAATTAGTTCTTTATTTAATGTTTAACATTTATTATAAAACAATATCTATCAAACAATCAAGTTATTGCTTAATTGTGCTTGTTTGTTTCATCTTTCATATAATCATGTCTTTAATCCGAATACCGATATGGCTAACCTCTTTTTCTGTTTTGCATTTCTCAATTCTTCCCATAGCCAGACGGCTTCTTTTTTGTTATTTGACAATGTAATAGTTGGAAATTTGTCAATACTAGAGTTGTTAGTTGCGGTGTTTCGAAACCAGAATGTTAGTGTGAAATCTTTAATGCTGACATTGTTATGTGATGCCATATGTATTTCTGACTTATCTTGATCAATCAACTCAATGTCAAACTCTGAAAGAAATATTTTTATTGTGATAATTTTCTGTTTTTGCCAGTGTTTTAGTCTATTAAAATCCATGAAAAACATTACTTAATAGTTAATATATTCAAGTGAACTTTTATTTGCATTTTTTAATTAGTTTAATCATCAGAAACTAGGCTATTTGTAGAATTCTACCAGTTTATATAATCGCACAACAAGTATTAATTAACTTAACTTAAATTAACTTAAATTAATTAAATGCAGTTTTTAACAAAAAGAAGAAAAAAAATAACCAGAAATTGAAAATTGTATGTTTATATAACTAAATGAATATTTTTTTTAATTCACTAACGCCGTTACTATTACCTTTACAATCAGACGCAGATGTCATACCAAATGTCAATGTAGACTTTGAGCCACGGCATGGACGACAAAATGTCTGCCCATACGATGCTTGGTATTGTCCCTGCTCGCAAGGAGTGCATGGCATGAGTCCATCATTGGAATATGTCCCTGGTAAACACGCCCCTTTTATATAAGAAAATATAATGCAGCATTAAATGTGAGTAAGCAGGCGTATATTTTTGTATCAAATAAAATCATAGATGCATTCGCTACATAAGTATTCTTTTTCCTAAAATTATTAAGATTGACTCCATTGACGATAAAAGAAAGCGATACACTTACTTAGTGCATTTGAATTGTAATGTACCTTCACAATGATGGGCAGATGTCGCCCCGACACTATGTGTTGTTGTTCCAAGTGGGCAACGTATGCAGGATAACTGTGCCGCTCTGTCTTGAAATGCCCCCTTTCTACACACCTCACATATCGAAGAGCCTGAGCCTCTTTTATAAAATGTTCCCTCAGGACAATCAACTGAAAATAGTATTCAAATATAAAAGGTTTTTGTTTTTTTAACACTCTAAAAATCAAATTGCAAAATTGGAGTCTTTGTTCAATAATGAATAAATATGTCAACCAAGAAATCAACCATACAACTAAATACCACAAAACACATAATCTTACTTGTAAACATGAATTTAAGTTCTCAACAGTCTATAAATAAAGTACCATGACAGACTTCAGTCCAGACTTCAGACTGACTTATTTTCGTAAAAAAAGGCAAAATAGCTATACACCGGCTTAAACAGTATTTATTTTCTTAATTTTCTAAATCTTAAATGATGACATCGGATGACCAGATAAATGAAAAATCCATTATTGAAGTAGACAGTTATGAGTTATGTAATAAGTATAGAATCTTACTGCAATCCAAGCTTTGTTCCGACTTCACTGACCCTTTTGGACATTCTATCTGTAAACCTTTCGTCACATACTCTTTTTGCGAGACGGTCGCATTGCCAAATATAGCTTTAACATTCTTATTAAGAACATCCTGTACACCATCTAGAAGATTAATATACCTGTCTTCCGCTGTATACAAACTTTCGTTACTAAGCAACGTAACAGGTAGTTTTGCAGTAATAACAAGAATATTCTTTGAGTCTGCGTTTCTTCTCTTCCTACTGGATTCTCCACACGTTATCTTAAAGTATAAGACTGTTTACTGCTGCTATGTCCTACTTTTTCTTTTTTTATCTATCAATTTAATTTTATTGTTTGTTTACACAGAAAAAAATCAGATATTAATATATATACTTATTTTCCTATCTTAATAGAAGTCAATACCAATTCGCATATAAATGTATTTCAATTAAAACCTCTATACTAATTGCATATATTTTAGCAATATCAAAGTTTAACGCTTTTTATATGAACCTTTACTTCTCAGAAATTGTTTTCTACTCGGGAAATTATATCTGTTATTAATTGAAGGGATGGTGCAATTGCTAAACTTATCTTTGAGCAAGAATATATCTATTTTTAACATTATAGCAAAAAGAATCTGTCGACAAGGATTACGAATTTCAACGTTCAAATCATGAAGCATGATGCTACCTATATACCTAACTAGTATTCTCGAATATCATACATACATGTACATTTCCTTTGTTACATTCCATAGAGTTTGGACACGCTTCATCTTGATAGAGACTGGCTTTCAAACGTTCAATAAAATTGTTAGAAATTTGTTGTTTGGTTTTTGGATCGGTACATTCCCCGTCAAAGTAGTAGTAAACTTCTATCCCTATATGCTGGGACACATGGTGACTTCGTACCGCTTAAATCAAATGCATTAAATTACCAATAAAAGAAATGTATGTGTTATTACCATTTCATCTTCCTCACATTAGCACCATGCCTACATATTGATCCTTATTTTGATAGAATTTAGACAGTTATCAAAATAATAGACTGTGTCCAATGAACACAAACAATGAGTAAGCCTATGACACTTAAAATATCCAATATTCATGGTAAAGTGACAGTAATAACAACAACCATGTATTGCATAGCATTTCATAGATTAAGAATATTCATGCAATACTTAAAGTCTCACTTAGCTTTGATATTTTTAAAATATGTATGCTCTTCTACATCAGAAATACCAGGCAACTAAATGCGTTTGATTTTACTGGAGGCTATGCATCTCTTAGTTCTAATTGGTTTGTTTGTTTGTTTGTTTGTTTAATTGGGTTTTACGTCACACCGACACATAATAGGTCAAAAATCCAGTAGGTCGGGTGGTTTTGACCTCTTTTGCTTTAAGTTTGTAACACCCGATCAAAATCATCTTTCCTGTGTCGGTGCCATATGCCTTAAATTTTGTTGACGCATCGTAAAACAAACAAAACACTGTAGGCGTGCCACTTAAAATTACTACACTACATTTATGCACCAGAAATAACATTGTGCTTTTTGACGCATTGTACATAAGTAAAAAACAGCACTTTGAATATCTCATATTATTCCATTAAAGCTGCGACTTAAATTATCTAAAGAACAGACGGTAAAAATGTCTTGAAAATATTGGTATTGTGAATAATGTTACAATTTACCTCTACATGTCTTCACCTTTGGTGGATCACTTGACCATTCACCTTTCTGACCTTGACAAACGTACAGTTTGTTTAAACTAACGCTAGACATTTGAGTACCATTCTTACATTGCACTTGACAAAACTCGCCTCCTTCCCAGTTGTCACAAACTACAGCGCCGTTCTTAGGTGGCGGAATATCCGCACAAGTCCTGCCATCTAGAAAACAAAGCTCGTCATTAAATTCTTGTCACATATTTCATATTTATAATGACGATTCCTCATTTTGAACCGATTAAATATTAACTCTCTCTGTAGAATAAATTTCCAACATTGGTTTTATCAAAACTGTATACAGGTTAAGAAACATCAAACAAACTATTCATTTTAGCTCCAAGTGCATCTTGGGTCTAGCAGGACAGGATAAAGACAGTGGAAGCTGTATCGATGTTGATTTTTATATGATGCTCATAGATTGGCTACAGTTTTCTGGGACTTACATTGAAAATAACTTCATCGTATAACTATTAAAACAAAAGAGAAATGGCTACAGTTTTCTGGGGCTTACATTGAAGACAATTATATCGTATGACTATTTAAACATAAGAAAAATGATATCAAAACACTTGGCTGATTACTACCCAGGGTAACTTTCCTCGTGCAAATAAATAACATCGTTCTTTTACATCAACTTACAAATCAATGATACAATATATGTCAAAATTTGTCAGATGTCATCTCTGTAAATATCTTAATTCTCGAGGCAATGGTAAAAAAGCCTTGGATTGACGTTTTTTCCTAAAAGAAGCAAGGAATAGCAATTACGTTTCCAAAAGAGGGAACTACAAGCATATATGACATGGTTATCATCGCTTCATTTAAAAACTTTATAATTAATATTTTCACATCAAAGGAACACTTATCACAATCTTACTGATACAAGTCGACTGTACACTTTCTTTCCAGTTCCAGACACCGTATAAATATGTTAGGTTTCTTTTACATCTGACATGATCTGAGCCGACCAATACCTTACCAGGATCACAGGAAATGTTACAACTTGCACCAGAACCGTAACCGTTTGGACAATTAATTTGGAGGTATGGTGTGGGGTAAAGCTTCGAACATCTGATTTCTGAAATAGCAATAACAAACGGTATAACCAGGAGAATATGTCTATATCGCATATAGGACAAAAACGTACAGGTACTTAGTATTACCAAATATATATGTAACAATGCACCTAACAACAAAATCTCTCAAAATCACGTCATTATAGTCATCCCTTTAAAAAATCTAAATTATTTATATAAATTATGAAAATTTCAAATTTATTTAAATGTATTCCTATGGATAAAAACCTATAAATCAGAAGATAGAGCGCGTTTCTTAGACTATAATTATTATATTATAATACTTTTCGTTTATATAATTTTCAAATTATTCTTTATGATTGCTTTTAGAGCACAAGAATAAATCAATACACTAATAATATTCGATGCATGCTGTAAACTCTGCATGTTAACTCATTCATAAAAAGCATGATTTCTTTTACCATTGCTTGCAATAATATGTATCCAATCATTTGTGGACTCTGAAGCTCAACCTTACACTTGTACTTTTCATATTAAAAATTAACTTGACCTGAGCATAGAGAATTATTTTCTTATAAAATTAGCGGTAAAATGTATAAGAATGCACTGCAGTTATCAAAAGGTGTGGTTCGTGCTTATAATCATTGGAGTTGACTATTAAATGAGCATTGGTCAAGACAATCTTTGACATGAAATATAAATACCATATTTAAAAAAGTTGGTGTCTCAATGTTTCGTTAAAAATATCAAAATATTTTAATTTTACTACATTTACTTTATTTCATTTCTATAACCAAATCAGGAAAGTTATAATACACAATTGAAAAGCATGTTATGCCGGAAGAAAAACTACGACTTGCAAGCATTTGTACTTTTGTTCACAACACAAAATAATAAAACATAACGGAGACCACCTTCAAGCTGTTCTATAATTTAGCAAAGTGTGAAGTTCGTTACATACCCCGAACAATAATTCTAAATGAGCAGTTGTTAAAAGCAATGTTCCCGGCAGCATCTTGTGCTCCATACCATACCGAATATATACCCGTAGTAAGTCGGACACCAGGGGAGTAACCGGGTCTACTTTCTATAACTGCATTGTTGCTATTATCCATTACTTCGGGTGGTTTCCAACTAACTATTGTAGAGTTCAGACCTGGATCAGTGCCTGCTACGACTATACTTGGACACGTCCCAGATTTAAATGTAGGTGGCTCAACATCTAAGACAAAAATGATTATAAAAATTGTAACAAATTGTAAGTATGCATTTTCTGATTCTGAAACATTTTAAGATATAAAAATGTAAAACATAGTTTGGAAGGACAAAAAGACGGTGTGCACGTAAAATGACTATTCCTGCAAGAGAGACTAAATTTACATTAAATTTAACTGACGTTTTCCTAAACTACTGAAGCAGCTTTTCTAAAATGTCATGTAAAGTTACATGGCCTGTCAACCTTACATTGCACTTGAAATACAAATGTAATGATATGACTGCTTACCTATAGAGAAAAAACTTACTTGTGGCAGATAAACAGCTATTTTTTTAAATATTTCAAGATATATTGGAGATCGATTTCAATACAAAAAACTATAATCAAGAACTTTTAAAATCGTATGAAATATTTTGCATTTATTAGATATCAAAAGAAAATCGTAAACAATATATTATTTAAAAGAAGTTTTTTATTGAATAAATATTAACTATTTACAATCCTTAGAGGTTTCAAACATCATTTTCAAAATTGTGCGTACAATTTTACAAGCTGCAAACAAAAAGAAAAAAATACCAATGCATTTTGGTGTGCCAAACGATCGCCAGGACTTGGTTCTGTCACACACCAATGTTTTACTAACTTTTGGTGGCATATCAAATCCAGTGCCACAATTGTATGAACAAATGCTACGAAAGTTGAATTCATCTGTACATGATGGTTCCCCAGCTCCCTCTAATCGTTGTAAAGCAGGGCACTTCAAGGCTAAAATTTATGTAATTGTATGACTACAAGGATATGCACCATTTGTATTTCATTACAATTTGTTTCTTCACAAAATATATTTTATGAACAATAAGGAAGTTAAACTACTGTCTCCATCATTCAGGTGTAAATTCAACAACATGTCAATGAAATAACTATTTCAATGTAATTGATCAATAGTGTTAAATGCCAATTTCTCAGGGAGAAAATATTTTATGATATTTGTCTTTTAAAATATTTTTGACACTAATTTAGCAAATAAGAAGCAAAGAACAAACACTTTTCCGTATACTTGGATGCGTATTATGTTTACGGAAACGAAATAATATAACACTTAAATCTTGAAAAAATTCTAGTCGATACTCAAGTATTGCGGTAAACTTCTGCGTTAAGTAACCGAAGTGCGCAATGAATAACTATATTTGCTTTAAAAAATTCATGAAATAGTAACAAAATTACAAAAAGAGGTGGTTAAGAAGTGTTTACCTGTACATAGATTCATTTATTTTAGAAATACTCTCTAGCAAAAAGTAAAATAAGCCTTGGGGGCGTTTTTTCCCAAAAGAAGCAAGTAATAGTGATTACGTTTTCAAAAGAGGAAACTACTAGCATACATGTATATCACATGGTTAGCATCACTTCATTCAAAAACTTTATAACTGATATATTCACATCAAAGGAACAATCTTATTGATCAGTCGATATCGATAATCGATAAGTCTATATTTCTTATAGATAGATGTAGATGGAGTAAATGTTTACATAAAAATAAAGATATTGAATGAGTGTAAGTTCAATAATGAATTGTTTGAACGGAGGCTCGCATAATATTATTTTTTTCAACAATACCATTTCGATATACTCCAAATACGTCAAATAAACATAATTTGTATTACGCTTGCATATAGGATGGGAGTCCGACCATTGTCCGTTGTCCTTGCAGTGAATATAATCTGGTCCACCAACTAACTCAAATCCGTCGTAACAACCAAACCTACATGTTCCTCCATTCAAATGTTCAGTAACAGGGTTGCATTGGAAATAACCATTGTTTATACGTTTAGGTGAATCACATCGTACGACTAAAACGATGAATAACTGGTTAGTAAACTTCATGTGTCTTAATACATTGTAAATATTCTAATTGGACGATTTATACTTATTGCAAAATTTCTCTTGTCTTCTTATCTACAATTACACAATACCTCGATAAACACTTTCCCCAACTAGCAGACGACACGTTATTCTTATCAGTAGGTTTTCGAGTGAAGATAACCGGTTGTATATCTCGCTATATAAATCGTTTGTAAAATGGCGTGACATATGGTAGGTTTAACAGTTAATTTAAATACTTTGGTGTCAAAAGATATGTAAAATTATATTCTGTGACAACCCTAAGATCCAAAGCTTTCCATTGATGTAATAATTTCTAAAGTCGGACATTTAATCACAACAAACTAGCGGTTTAAAAATGGCTTAATTTGTATTGTTTTAGCGTATGAGATACCAATTTTACTCGAAGATAAGGGAAACAACTCGTATGATTTCACTCGATATACCTCTGTTATTTACGTAGTTCATATGAAAAGTGTTTATTGGTGTATTACACAAGAAAAAAAAAACTTTACAGAAAAAGCTTGATTTATCCTACTATCAGTAGTTAATATCATTATCCGGATATAAACATTAACATGGTGGTTATATAGGTTAAGCATATTGACATTGTATCACCAAGATACAACACAATGAACATATTGAAAAAATAAGAAAGTCGTCAAAAACAACACAACCAAAAAACCCAAACAAATATACATTTTTGATGGACATGCTTAGAAATTGTCTTTCTTATGTGGGGATTTTTGTTTTTCCATTCTACAGGCAAGTCATTTTAAAAAACATATGATGTATCAGCAGGCTAAGCACTGAAAGCTATCTATAAACTTAAAAGATACATGCAAACATTTACAGACCTTCAAATGGGACTTTTGATAAAGTAATAGTTCCAATCTTAAATAATGCTTAATCTAGTGTTTTACTACAGTAAAAAGGCTTATGCAGTGTTTAAGTATCGACAGAATATTAAATAATTTTATTTAGCAGAGATTTAAAGATTTTTTAAAGACTTGTTTTTTTTGCAAGATCACAAATGAATCTCAAGATGGGCAGCTTCTTAAAAGTTATTTTCAAAGGCTTCTTTTGACTTTTTTGCAAGATCACAAATGAAACTCAAGGTTGGCAGCTTCTTAAAAGTTATTTTCAGAGACTTCTTTTAAAAGATTCATGTGGTTAAATTTCGAATTGCATTTACAAGATTTCGATTGTCAGCACACAGAGTGGCCATAAAACAGTTTGATTGTACAAACCAAATAAAGTACCTAGAAATGAAAGAAAATGTTATGTATGTTTTAATAGGTATCATTTAAAACACTAAAGAATTATCAACTTTTGTATTTAAGGCTCTCAGATTTAGGAGCCAGATGGGTTTGTTTTATTTTTATTACTTTTTTCAGACCTAACTTTTCTCCCAACCATATCAGCATCGTCAATGTTTTGCATGTATGTATGTATTAACAAATGAAAAACATAACATTATTTGATTGTTTGAACAGCCAGTATTGGCTTATTAATTCATATATTATACAAGAGTATTGTACTGTATACATTCATGGGTTGTTGCGTTTAATAAACAATTTATCTGTATACAACTTGTTGGCGGTCATGTCCTACTGTAGCGCTGACTTAGATGGTTGTTAATGCGAGCAATGTGTGTGGTCCCTAATATTTAAGTTGTGATTGGTATCAACTTCTCATTTTAGCAGATCTATTCACATGTCACTCTTTTTTTCAGACTCAAAACTCAAGTTATCATTGTGGAAGCAGCATGCCTCCAGATTCATACTAATTTCAATAACAAACAAAGTAATTTTCACGTTGCATTTTAAATCCACGGACATTACCAAAATATGTAGGATATGCAAAAACAGCCAATACTACGTAAGTCTAACAGTCTTATTGCGTTAGTCACGCGATACGAAAATTGAAATAAACATTGCTAAATCAGCCGTGAAATACACATTACATGCATATATTACTTGAATCTTTAGTGTTTGTCTTTTAACGTTTCTTAAAATTAAGTTCATTTGTCTTTATTTAAGTGTTTTTTAATAGGATAGCTAATCTAAAGGCATTCAGTTTCAATACTTAATTTTTTGATCGCTAATTTACTTTGTTTATAGATAAAGTCAATGTGATTCATTACACAATATGAAGCTAAAGTGGCGACATACTTTAACAACAAAAATTAAAACAGATTTTAATATATACTGATATCTAGAACTTGATTTTTGTCTGAATAAATCAAACTCATAATAATGAAACAGCGTCAATGTCTAGCGCATGGGCATAAAAAAACAGTACCTTTCACAATGACAATGATATCACAATATGCAGAATTTCCACTTGTGTCTGTAGCTTTATATGTTACTGTTGTATCTCCCTCACGAAAGTGATGCCCAGGTGGATACCCACTTATTCGTCTCGGACTAGAAAGAAACGTATAAAATAATGATTCATAACCTCTGATTTTTTTTATATTCAATTTGTTTAGTTCCGCCCATTGTTTTCTCGTTTAGGACACACGCTTTTTGTTACATGAGGACCATAGTTTTCATAGAATGGCACGGAAGTGTCATATTAAAGGTTCCATGATAACCGCCGTTTGAAAACATCTGCGGATGTTTCTTAATTCAAAACTATGTCATTTTAATGTTTAAATTTGAATTCTACTTTAGCCGGTGCTAAGGGGGCATGGACGGTAGTTTGAACTTGACAGTGTCGTCAATGAAAGGCTCGATCAAACCGAGCCTTCAACGTTTTCAATTTTGTTGTTTTGAACTTTCTGAAGGGGTTCTTATTTTCTCTTTTTGAACGTGAATGTGTCTATAATTATTTTGAAAGCATTTAGCATTACACATAGTAACAAAACCACGAAAGAATTATACATCGAAGTTGTTGGGAAGTGTGGGATACATGATCCAAAATAACATATGGTCATTGTTTATCAATTAGAACTATTTCAACATTTTTCAAAATGATAATTTTCTGTTGTTTTGTATATATATATATATTTGAAATACTATTGGAGAATGTGCCAGTGTAGACCTATGCACCTGTTTAGATACGTCAGATTCTGCAAAACATTAATCATGTCAAAAGATACGACATAAACATGATTTAAGTGACCTTGGATTAGGTTTATGGAATAAAAGAGGCAGTTTCTAACAAATTTTCTTATAATGATCATTTAAGCCGCGCCATGATAAAACCATCAAAGTGTGTTTGCGACCAGCATGGATCCAGACAAGTCATCGCATGCACTTATAAAAACTATTGCAAGTATAGGAAACTGATTGCGTTAAGGTAATATGGCATTCTACCTTAGAAGACTCGGGATCTGAGTGTGTTTTCTCATATATATACAGTATATAACATCATTATTGACATATAATTGCGACACTTACGTGATTTTCCCATCTGTATCATCAAATGCCTCAGGCTCCGCCCACGTAGCTTTGGTATAGTAAGAAAACGGTTCCGCTGTGACAAATAATTTCGGAGGTACGCATGTAATAGTAGGGGGCGTTCTATCTATAACGGGGAAAACTGTATACATATGTATGAATGATCTAGTATTCCTTTCGTGCTTTCTACGTTCTTTACGATGTTTCTTTACACCGGTTGATATTATGTTATGCTATTTTATTAAGATTAGACATAAAGTTTGGTTATATAAAAAAGCAAGCATTAACCATAAGAAAATTGATAAAACATACAACAAAACTCTGCTTAAACTTTTTCACAAATATTTGGTGTTAACTATTGACTATTGGTATTGATAAAATACGAACAAAAAATGATTCATACCTGAAGGATGTCTGTCGCCAAATGCACAAGCTGTAAAGAGTGAAAGAACACATATGACTCCCTTTGCAATTCCTTCCAACACGTTACCAACAACTTTTCCTGCTTTTCGCCACCATCCCCTCTTTCGCCTTATGTGAGCTTTTTTTTCAATGACCTCTGTAAGAAAAAATAAAGCTTAAAATATTTATTAGATCTACTTTTTTTAGTATTCAAGCTATTCAAATAACAATTCACAGTTTCTAAATGTTACAAAGCGTCTCAAATTAAGCAATATATTTTTTAAGATGTTATGATCTGGTAACTGTTTATGATAAATATCTGTTTTAAAACGAAATATTACATGCTACAAAATGTTCTTAAAAAGGCATATTATTTCTTTAAAATCGAGCTTTTACTTTTTCGAAAGAGCGAATTTGGTTTTTATGACGTTTAAATAGCATGTTCAATGCTTATAATTATAGAATCTAGATGGGTGTTTTTGTCAAATACACATATGTCTCCCAAACATGGTATGGTACTGATCACTGAGTTTGATCCGTTAAACCCGGACAAGATTTTCCGATTTTCCGATTTAAATGGCGGCCATTTTGTGCAGTGAAGCATATATGCACAACTATGGATGGTACTTATCGATTCTGTAAAGTAATGTTGAAATCCCGACAGCAGTTTGACCTGTGCAAGCTGGACATTATTGTTCTATTTACAGCTCTTGCGGTCATTTTGTGCAGCAAAGCGGACGTACCAGCCATATGCACAACTAGGGATTGTACTTTTTGTTGTTGTTTTTTATTGAATAACCACCAGCATATTGTCCTTTGAAAACTGAACATGCTTTTTTTCTATTTATAGGTCTGGCAGCCTTTTTGTGCAGCGAAGCGGAACGTGTCCGAGATACGATATGCACAACTATGGATTGTACTGAATTATGTGAATTATTTATTGTAATCTCACCGGCAGATGTTCTTTTGAAAGTTGAACAAGCTTTTCTATTTATAGCTCTGGTGGTTATTATGTGCTGCAAAGCGAAACTTGCCTACGATATGCACAACTAGTGACGTTACTTATTACTCCTGTGAAATTTCATTGAAATTTCGCCAAAAGTTTGACCTGTGAAAGCCGGACAAGCTTAATGCGGACAGACAGACGGTCAGACAGACGGTGAAGGTAAATCTAACTGCCCAAAAGCAAAAGAAGCAAAGGTAAGGTGGTCAGCTAGATGACCAGTGAGAAAAAGTTTGAAACTCTAAGGGGACACCAAAGATTTTTAAAGCAAAAAACATGGAAAATAATAACATTTTATGAGCATTATAAGCTCTTAAGAAATATTACGTCTTTTCAGATCTATCTTTAGGATCTGCACGTTCTATTTTTATTGTAATAAATTTGAAATCTGGCCAATTATCAAAGTGATTAGTTAATTATTAAAGTATTACAATTACTTCTAAGTGTCAAATTCTATCACATGTCTTTCGACGTAATATCGTGCACGGCCGTGTAACCTGTCAGAAATCTCCTGTACTGAACATTTTACATCGATTAAGATTATGAAGAAAATCATCAAAAGCCGTGATCTTAGGACATATAAATGGAACAACTGTTCAATAAAAACAAACGTTTGGTATTGATTGTCCAACACGAATCTGCGTTACGAACGTTAGGTATTTAATAAAGATTAATTCTAAAGAAAGTATGAACCTTGCAGTATTATCCAGTGTGTATCTTGGCATTGAACGTTATAAACTCCTAGTGGTAGCTCAACTTTGCAAACAGAGCCTGCTTCGATCGTGCCGTTTTGAGCATTTTGAACCTTCTTGCCGTTATGTTCACATTCCAGTATATTTCCAGATAATTCGGAGAAATCACAGCACTGAACAAAAACAAAGTTCAATAATTGTAATTAAAAACATATGGTTACGTGATCATATATTTGAACGAAAATATAATTACAAAATTATATTTACCTTTATATATGCTTCACAGAAAAGAAAAACATACAGATGCGTTAACCGCATACTTGTAATGTATTTAATTTTCAACGAAATCAGAAAACACCAAGTACTGTAAACGTAGAAATTAACCATGCCCTAATTTTTGCGCTCATCACTAATGCGCTAGAGTTTTAAAACAGACTTTGGAAGCTTGATACGTCGTTATAATATTGGGCAATTGCACTTGTTACAGAACAAATTACACGAGTACTTTTTATCATTATATATATACTATTATGATACTTTTTATAAAGATATGAAAGTTAATAATTCGAAGGCATTTACTCCCTTACATTAAAAAAATTCAAACAAACCTCATTATCAAAACGCCAATACCGTTGTGGAAATATACATTTTGCAAGTTTGGATTACATCATAATTATAATATCATGAGTTATAAGAAAATCATCATTGGTTTTAAGCCTTTGCGCATTTACATGTTATAAGTATTTTACAGAGTTTATTTATTTTTATAGAGTTTATTTGTACCAAATACCACTTTAATAAAGAGTATTTTATTTATTAAACAACAGAGTTAATATATCTTTAAATGACTTTCGATTTTTATATTTGTTTAAAATTAAGTTTATTAGTTTCCTATTGTTATAGACCATGATGATTCAACTATTCGATGAAAAATATATGCCTAATACAGTAGAGCTCACTTTGTTGGATATACTGATGCTGAAATAATTACTTCTTTAACTAGAATTTGTCGAGGTTTTATACACGTTTTGTATCTATATACGTTGTGACAGCTTAACAGTTTCTTATCTTGTATATGAAAAAAGCAACTTAACAATGTCACGATGCATTAGAATAAACCAAAAAAATATTGTTCCTACTTTTATGTTGCAAAGGAACCACTGCATGGTTATAAATGATTTAAAATTGCAGTTTTTAATGCTTCCGAGGGATCAATTTGTTTCCAGATTTTTATACTTCACAACAGCAGGTGTCAAGTGCTGTGTGGCAGCTGTAAAAAGTTGCCCCGTACTTAACTTCAGTGTTGTTATATTTTTTTCTGGTCCTTCAGGATCATTGATTCCAGCACTTTTAAGTGTTGAGAATTGAGTACCGCTCAAGCCGGTGCTAAGGGCGTGAGGGATGTTGCACTTTATCATTATTTCTCATGTACAGACTCAATCAGACCTTTGACATATTGTAACAGTTCTAGAAAAAACTCCCCTTTTCTAATTAAGATAGTCTTTTCTGCCAATGGACCAATATCGTAATAAATCGGTCATTTCCGGAATGTTTATTTTTTCTCACAAAATTCGGTATTCAATAATGTTCAACCGTTAATAACCGGAATTTAGTACATAGCGATAAAGGATGAGTGATTGTAAATAATCTAATGCAGAAGATTTTTTTGGAAAAAATAACATTCCGGAAATAACCGATTTGCTACGATATTGGCCGATGTTAGAATATTTTTTTACCGGGAAAGCATTACAGTTAAAAGACTACCTTATTGTGCGATACAAACGTATACGCAATATCTTTGAGATAACCGCGTGATACATATATGATATTTATATTTGCAACGGAAATGCACACTATAATTATCAGATAAAATTGGGAAGTGTACGTCAATAAGTTATCTTGAAATATGCCTTAACGTATGGTACATCAAAGGTTTGCATAACTCAGTATATTTATAACTGTAAATACCAGCATCAAGTAAAAAGTTGAACAGATCTTGTTTGTGTAGCTAATATTATCTAATCTTAACATTACATCATCCCGTATGTTTATCTAAACGATGATTAGAACGTAGTTAAAGTTTATGTTCATAAAATGGTCAAATCATTTATCAATCAAACAAAGTATGTTGGCAAAGATGTTTGAATAAATTTTTTAAAAAATTGTTTATCTGATATAACATGGAGATGTTATTATTATTATTAATATTAATATTAATATTAATATTATCATTATTATTATTATTATTATTATTATTATTATTATTATGTTTGCATTTAAATCGTTGCTTATTTTGCTTATTTAACACTTTAAAACCTACAACATAAAATTACATAACAAAAGGAAAGTTAAAATCAACGCAAAGTAATAATTACAAATCAAATGTAGTTTGACATTTTCATTTATGGTTCCAGGATTAATTGATTCATAGAAAGTTGTCGAAAAGTAAATATTTGTCAAGGTGATTGGAAAAACGACATATTTTATATGAGTTTCTTTACTTTTTATTTCTGTTATTTTATTCAATTTAATTATCATTTTTATCATTTTTCTTCTGTTTATGGTAAAGGGTGTTTTGTACGTCCCTGCAACACGGTAGAGGTACATGAGCAATTGTGTCTATAATTGCCTTGTGCATCAGAGTTGTCTTGAAATTGTGAAACTGAAATCCTATATTCTTTTTTATTTTTCGATAGCAAACAATTGAATTTGAAATTCCATAGGGAAAGTTCATTATATTCATACCTTCAAACGGATGACAAGCGGAATGCATGTTCAACGTATCAGTTACACGTAAGTACATTAAAGATCATGTGAGTATATTTATCATATTTAAAATGTTCTATTTTCTCAAAAGCAGTTAAAAATTAAAAGGGCAAAAACTCTAACTCTAACTATAATCATTATCAGGAAAGCGCTAATAAATCGTCTTGCATGAACTCAATATTGTAAAAAAATTAGTTAGCAGTGGAAAGGGCTTCTGCTACAAATGTTGTTTTTGCCAAACAAATTGATAAAAATATATACGTGTAGTCTTGCTTGGCAAAAAGGTGTTATATTTTATAAGATGCGCAAAGTATATATTATCATCAAAAATTTACTTCTGATAAAATGATATCGTATGACTTTGCCGTAATACTGAATTTAATAGCTATCTTTCTTTTATTTCTTTCATAGTCATGCGAAACTTGTTACTTTTATTATATTTTTGATCAAAATAATGAGTCATCAAACGACGTGTTACTAAACCAGCATCCGGTTTACATTCGTCTTTAAAATCACAGTTATTGGACAAGCATAGCTTTTTACATTTGATTAATGTTTCAATAAACATAAGTTTCTTGCTATGAAGTATGAACAGTTTATTTAAAGCTTTCCAGAAAAAAAAGAAATATTGCACGTAGAGATTGGTGATCAATAATAATTGGCATAACTTGCCAACATAAAAGTTCATTAAATAAAAAGATATATTAAATAACACTTATATTTATGAACTAAGAGAAAATACGAGTAAAAATACAGACGGAAACAAATCACGTGTAGACTGCCAATAAATTATATTTAACTAAAAGAATTCCTGCTATGACTTTAAGCAGTTTGCCTCCAGTTTCATGCTAACTGCTATGCTGATTTTGAAAATGTATTTATTAGTGAAATATTATAAAGTGAACAAAGAAAGTAATTAACACATTGCAAACATTACAATCTACGTAAATGTCCAAAAAGAGGTCAAATTATGTAAAATAGAACTCTTACTACGTAAAAAAGTATCTGGTAACAAATTGATCCCTCGGAAGCATTAATCACAACAAAATTACAAGAGAATTGCAGACTCGCTTTGATTGAGTCTATACGTGAGGGATAATGAAAACGTGCAACATCCCTCACGCCCTTGGGCTTGAGCGGTATTCAATTCTCAACACTCAATAGTGCTGGCATCAATGATCCCGAAGGACCAGAAACATATAACAACACTGAAGTGAAGTAAGGGCCACCTTTTTACAGCTGCCATATTTTACCCTTGCCCGTCCTGCTCACAAGCTTCCCCTCAGCTAACTCTAATTTGCAGTAATTGTATAACCTAGTGTGAAAAATCAGTAAAATATGTGGACATCCGTGTCCTATGAACATATTTCTTGCTTTACATTTGAAAAAGTGGGTTCTAAATCACTAAATAAATTATTAAAATATATCACTACAATTTTACTTTTATGTTTTAACAGTTTCTTTTTTATTTCAATGTAACATTTGAAAATAAAATATATCCAACTTTGTTAAATACATGCATTCCTTTCCTGTAATATAGTTATCAAATTGTATCATGAGTTTATCTTTGGAGATAAGCTTTTTTTGCGGGGAACGATGATCGAACGATTACTTTATGTGTTTCTTTTTCTACCCAGTGATCGTACACTCGTACGTGCTTTAAGACATAACAATGATTCACCATTAAGCAGACATATGAGAATTCCTGTTTATTTCAAACATTTTTTGTTCATAAAATATGCATTTAAGAGGGCAAAGAAACAAGATATGATTAAAATATATAACACGTGAATTGCATACCAGGTAAACAGACCACGATAAACGATGCTTCTTTATCAACATATCTCCCATAAATTTGCAGCAACAAAAAACGCCTTTGATAGAACGTGTTTATGCCAAAAAGCAAACAAACTAGATATAAACAGCAATAAACTGTATGCAATTACACTTAGTGTATGCGCCCTTTCTTTTGAATGTCTCCCCTATTTTTGAAATGAGGGAAAAAATCCTCCCTATTATTGTAATGAGGGGGAAAATCCTCTCCTATGTTTTGAAATTCTAGTATAGACACTGCTGGTGCTCAATGTTTGTATCTGGATATTAAAATAAATTTAACTACTAATGAAAAGTGTCAAACTTAAAACAGGACAATTCTGTTAAATAGTTCAGAAGGGCAAAGTTAAACATCTGAGGATGTTTCTAAATTCAAAATTTTACCATTTTATGTTTAAATGTTGAATTCTGCTTAAGCCGGTGATAGGGAGCGTGAACGGTAGTTTGCACTTGGCAGTACCGTCCATGAACAGGCTCAATCAAACCGAGCCTGCAACATTTTTTTCAATTTTGCCGTTTTGGCCTTTATTAAGGGATTCATATTTTCTCAATTTGAACATTTCCATTAAATGTATTTTGAAGGCTTAGTTTTACATGTACAGTCTAAAAGGAAGGGTTAGATATAAAAACTTACACACATGCTTGATCATATGGCTGTTGATGATGAAGACTAATTATCGATTAGTTAATCTTCATTTTCTGTCCGACTCATATCTGACTTAAAGCTGCAATGAAATCTTTAATATTTTCAGTATTATTTTTTTTATTTTCATACTTTCCAGTGTTTTATTGTAATATGTCAGATGATTATATTTTCACAACATATTGCATCTGGTGTTCACTCAGTGAAACATATTTTATTCTTACATGCAAAACAAATCCAAATACATATCCACTATGTATTACATTATTCCGTTTCCTATGTAATTCACATGTTTGATATACGATACTGCAACTCACACTATTCATCAGTGTGAACTACACAGTTTTGAGAAGTCTTCAATTAAATGTTTATGTTAGTAAATTATACTGTTTCTTTGCTTTGATTTATTACAGTTGCATTTTATCGAGGAAATGTTCTTTACTGAATGTTTAATTTATTGTTTGACAGTAATTGTCGTGGTCGGAGATAACGACGTAAACGAGGTAAGAAAGTTTTTGACTGATTTTAATTTTTTGATATCTCTTCAACACTATTTTCTTAAAGTTGGAAAAAAATTCTTTTGATGTTGTCATTATTTATAAAAGATCCTTTATGCTATAATTAAGGTGTAACAACATTTAAGTAAAATTTTATATATGTATATAATTATTCTTCTAAAACAATTTCCAAACATTTAAAGAATATGTTAAATATGTACTGCAAAATTTATTCGCATTACAAGTAATCATTAAAATATATGCTTTCATTTCTTATTGAAAAATTTGGCTTAGACTTAATAAATTTCTAATTAACTCCTTTTATTTACATAAAATGTTAATTCCATAATATCTTTACAAATGATGCTTTTTGGAACTTACAATATTGAAAAATCTTTATTTTTGAGCATCACATTTATGATAAAAAAACATAAAAACTGAGTTACCAGCAAAATATGCAGACTTCTTCACAAGATTATAATCATGAGGTTTGAAAAATCGAATAATTCGCGCATGGTTATTAAATGTATCTTACTTATTACGGACATGCCTATTTTGTAAAAAAAAAAGATGATGACGAATACCATAATTGTTAAATTAAGGCGGTGTGAGTTGGAATGATTTATCTGTTTGTATGAAACCCACATACAGGTAGTCGACATTTTATAATTAAAAGAGTGTGCGATTATCCCATCTTCGTCACTGTTAAGATGTCAACATTATTGCAACTGTGAGAGTGCTACATTGTAACGCGCTTCTGCATTTATAATGATAAAATGTTTTCATATTACCATCATATATTCTGAATTGTTCATCTTTCTGCGAGTTTTTAAAATTCTGGGAATAAGCAATATTTTTTCTAGCATGTTTTCTCAATTTCACTCTATGAGCTACTTTTTTATATAAAAAGTTCATGGTAAAAAAAACTTACTTGACGTTGAAAATGAAAATCTTTGAAACTGAAAGAGGGCAGTTTATACATGCCATATACTAGTACATAACTTAGAATCGTAAATGTGTACCTGTATGATAAAGATTGTCGTCAACTTTGTTCTAAATAATATATCATATACATATGGTGGCTGATTTACGCCATGTAGTATTTTCGCTTCTTCGACTCAAAATGCGAAAATACGAAGAGACGATGAATTTATACTCTGTCGTCTCTTTGCGATTTCGCATTTTTGTATTTTGAACGCGAAAAAGCGAAAATACGACAGATAGAATGCGATTATACGACAGATTTTATGTGTCGTATTTTCGCCCTCCTGTCGTATTTTCGCTTGTCCAACCTTGTCGTCTCTTCGTGTTTTTGAATTCTGAGGCGGAGAAGAGAAAAAAACGACATGGCGTAAATCAGCCATCATAAATACAGTATTATTCCAGTATTACAATGATGGATTTGGCTGTTCCCCATTACATGCATTACAAACATTGTGCCGCTAATTACATTTAATTACATTTAATTACAATAATTTTTTAAACAGTATGCAGAAGAAGAAATTTCTCCCGATAGCTGTTACCTCGATCCTTTGATGAGTCTGTCAAACTGCCATGACCACACTGATAAAAAAGTGAAAATTGATGGAATGTATGAGATGGCCCATAACACAACATGTACCCTGGAACATAGGAATGAAGACATGTTCAGTGTTGCCTGCATTGACGGGGTGCTCTTCATTTCATCGAATGAATGTAATTGTTATACCCTTATGATATTTAAGAGAAAAAATCAAACTAAAAACCAAAACAAAACAAAATGCAACATCATTTCAATCAGTAATAATTAAACTTTTTTTCGATAACAATTGGACAATGATTTATAAAATAACATATATTACTTGTTAACTGTAAGAAAACATTTCAAAATTGAGAACTTTATATTTCATTCTAAATAAAGATTTAACGAGGAAAAAGCGTCAAGTATCGCCTTTTGAGGTAGCCAATTCTCCGTCTGTCAGTGGTATGGGTGGTTTTACAGCGTCTGGTGCTATGATTGGCTCAGCTTTTGGACCTATAGGTTTAGCTGTTGGCGCTGGTATAGGTGTAATTGTAGATGTCGTGTGTGCTATTGTCTGCCGTAAGTATTGCATCATGTCCAAAGAAAATATTATTATAATATGATATTAGTGTATCATTTCATCTGTAAGTTTCTCACAATTGGTATGCAAGAGCTTTAACACTGTCTAATATTCTAAACTTGTATGAAACGGGCAAATCACCTTTAATGCCCTTTGACACCGGCTTTAGCTGAATTCAACATTAATTTTTAACAACACTCTCATATACAATTGCTTTTGTCGATTTTGATTTTGATTTTGGAGGACAATGTAATAATATATGTATTTAGTGAAGTAATTGGTCAGTCAATAATAAGTTATGGCTCAATAGTTTATGATACTTATTTTTATTCGGTATGTAATGTTGTGACTTATATGTTTAGGGGATTTCAAGCACTATTTATAGGTAGTCACGTGTTGGCAATTTTCTCTCATACATTGAACCTAAATTTTGCTCAATTCTTGTTTGTTTAATTCCTGTTTAAGAATTGGAGTATTAGTTTGAAGAAAAGAAGGGTGCCAACAGGTGGTTACACTGTAAAAGTTGTTTGTTAAGCCAGTTTTGATAGTGTCTTCCTTGCCCTAAATGCAAGCTACAATTTCAAAATTCTTATTAAAAGATAGATAATGTATGTTTAACGTTGTTATTTATGTGTATTTATCTTATTTTTCGTTCCGTTACAAATAAAGGTCACGACAATCCACCTCTTTCCAACAAGCCACCGACAATAACGAAGCCTGCTGTATTACCGAAAGCAATATTAGCAAAGGAAGGGGAAACAACAGCAAGGGTCAAATGGTATCCGCCAACGATAACGGACCCTGAAGATGGAGATATCAAGTAATTATAAAGCAATCAAAACTAGTACTACTTTTATGCTCTGCAAAAATGGTATTGTTTGATAGTGCATCTGTTTTATCTGACACACACATATCATTTAAGCGCACAAAACGTTAAGATTTCACTATAAACTTAATCATATTTCCTGTTTTGGTGCCATATGACCTAACCGTAAACTAAAACACAATAAAGTTAATATTACTTAATTGAGGCCATTCCATAATGCAGTATTGAACCTACACTTTGTTCAATATCCTCTGTTTTGCTGAATGAAAACTTTGTGCAAGGGGTTATTTAAACTTTACATGAAAATTAAAGTATATAAGCGAAAAACCAAATGTTATGAGTAATCTGTTCTTCATCTTGATCTTTTTTTTGTTTTTGTTATGCCACGTAATTTCAAGGGAAGATTACTTATGAATATGTCTTACAAACAAAGAAATATATATAGTGTCTAAACTTTTGTTTTAAATTACAGAGCAGTTGCCTATCCGCCAAACTTTATAAACGGCGGACAATATTCAGAAGGAAATTACGTGGTGTATTTCGTTGGTACAGATAGCGGGGGTCTGTCTGCAACTACATCCCTTTCCTTTCAAGTCAAATGTAAGAATCTTTAAATGTCTTTACGAATATTTAGAAGAACCACTGCAAAAACAAATATACTTTTTACGAAATATTTATATTAAGTCATTTAATGTCTTCGTTAATTACTAGTAAAAGGGAAGATGTATTAAAGTATTTTTGATTGATCTATATTATAAAACCAGATTTGCGTTGTCACTTCGTCACCATGTATGATGTTTAGCACAAAAGCTTTACTTTATTGGTCTGAAAGGGAAAAATCAATATCTAAGGCGGCGATACTTTCATGGTGAGCACAAGAATCAATTAATGTTTTAATTGATCCAAAGAAATGCATGGTTTCATTAAGAACATGTTTCTTTCTAACAGTGCACAGATGTGGATTCCCCAGATGGCCTGAAAATGGCTACATTGACTGTGGTGGTAGTGATATTATCTATGGGACTATATGTAAAATAAGATGTAAATCCGGCTTTACCATAAGTGAAGGAAACAAACCTTCTCTAAAATGTGTCAAAAACGGTGCCTGGATGCCGCCATATCCTTCGAACTGCAAACGTATGCTAATAGAAAATATATTTAATTCAGTTAATATAATAAAATAGATGTCTTTTTATTTGAATCAGGCATATTCGGTTATAGATGTAAAAACAAAACATGCATTGATAATTTTAAATACAAGAATATGTATATGTATTTTGCTTATAATTTTACATATCTGTATGTTTGAACACCTGTAAAAGAATGCAGTTAGAGATATCTTCATCCAACATGTTCCTCTTCTTTGAAATGATTAATTTCTTGTAACTAGAACGCTTAGAAAATTGTGATGTTGTTACGATCAAGTGACATTATGTAGAAGAGAACGTAAAATTAAAAATGATTTTTATCTTTGCTTTTAATTTCATTATAAATGTCACCCGAATAGTAAGTAATCATAGTGACCCACATAAATTTATATACATGTACATATCCTTCAGAAATTATCGGTCATATTCAATTCATTAAAAAATTGGGGCAGTTTTTTACACATAAGATATTTATGTTTTATTTATATTTTATCCTAAACATTTGCCGGTACCAAGAAATGTGTTTTAATATAAGAATTGCTATTGTAATTGTCGGTCTTTTGAGGTTAAACAACTTCTTTATCTCCACTCGACAGTGACGAAAAAGTGCATAATGTCACTCTAAATAAACAGTTGAATGGAATGGTCTTAAATTGAATTGTAACTGCGTTGAAGCCGTTCTAGAACATGTTTAAAACTCTTGAATTTTATAACTTGTATATTTGCAACTTGGAATTTGGTAATCACTTTTTTGACATTAAAAAGCAAAATCGTGTGCGACGATTACAACACTATCACATGGTCATGTATTGTTATATTATTTTAATCACTTAGTTACCATTAACAGCACGAGTGTGTGCCAAAGTACCAACAATATCACACGGTGAGGTACAATGTCGTAACGGTAAACAAGTTGGAAATATATGTGAAGTTGTTTGTGACTATGGATATCAAGTTCATGGTATGCGCATTGTGGGCTGTGACAACGATGGAACGTGGGGAATAATGCCTGTTTGTTATGGTAAATTTTTGTTTCTATTTATTTTGTTTGACTTGACATACGTATATACAACATACATACATGCTATAACTCATTATGCCATTAATTTGTGAAGAAGAAAAAACAACAAAGAAATCCTGTCATTTTTTTAAATAACGAAATGGTATGCCTACAATTCTAACGTTTCAATTTGCACAATTTAGATGTCCTTCCGCCGAGATTTCTGGCGGGCGACTGTCCAGACGACATACAGGTATATATTGACTCGGCAAATAACACTGCAAAGGTAACTTGGAATGAGCCTCGAGGTGACGATAACTCTAGGGAGCCTGTAACAATTACGGAAGTTCATGGCCACAAGCCAGAAGTTCGACTGACTGCTGGTTTACATTCTATCAAATATACAATAACAGACAAGGCGCAAAACAGGGGTGACAACTGCGTGTTTAATATACAAGTTGTGAGTGAGTAATAACACAAAATATATCTGCGTATTAATGTTTTTTATTTAATTTTGTGTTAATGTACTAATTTGACTATGGGTTTGGAACTCTGTATTGTTGGTCTAAGGCTTTCAAATATCATATTAATAAAAATATTATCTCCTCTTTTTTGTTGGGGAACAGTATTTTACCTGTAGGAGTAAACAGTTAGTTGTTTTCCCCTTTTACTGAGGGAGGGGAGCTTTCGTGCATATTTGTTGCACATACCCTTATAGTTACAAATCTAATGTTGTAAATAATGTGACTGTTTTTTCAAGAAGCAAATTTCAAAATATTGCTTAAGGTCATCTGCATTTGGTAGAAAAAGGTAGGCATTTTTTAACAATGGGAGAGGTTATTTAATGGGGGCTTGTGAATTGAGGGTCGTTCAGACCCATACTGGTAGTGTTGAAAGGTATATTTTGCCATTTACCCTCAAAATGTTCAATCTTTACCCTTATAACAAGATTGATCTCTTATAAAAAATAAACTGAAAAATACTACTTATAAATGAAATCAATAAATGAAATCAAATACGGTAAGTGTATAAACATGTTTTGTTTAACAGTTTTACTGAAATAATTAAAACAATCAACTCGACAACTTCTTGACATAATTGCATTAAACTAAAGAAATGTTGAAAGTTATATGAAAAAGTATAGTTTTAGTTATCATGATATTTCTTTTATTTTCGCTGAAACTTGTTGAACTTGGTGAAAGTTGTTGTTGGTGTCGTTATATTTAGCATTAAGTTGTTCTCCTCCTAACCTTCGTGTGGCTGGTGGGGATCATCTGAAATATGATTGTCCTAGCTACAACCTTGGTGCCGAATGTTCAATGTCATGTATGTCGGGGTATCCTATGGGAGGAGAAACTAAAATACAATGTTCAGCTGACTACAAAAGTCGCCCTCCAAAATTAGACTGGAAATGGCAGGAAGATGGACTAGAACCATTTTGTAAAGGTAAACATGCTTTACAATCGCAACTTTCCGGTTTTTTGCAATATTTCGTAAGAGTACCTTAAACATAATTGGATTATTATTGACAGTATCAATTAACAGCATAAACATATTGGAGTATTTAAATTAAGATATACTTTAATATTTACAGAATACAAAACAGTTCAGTAATCTTCATCATTTATTATATGTTGTTCGTCAGTTTTCTCTTCATGTTCAAAATAACTCGGAAGCATGTACTACATAATTTTACTACAAATAATGTCCATGGTAATATCACTGGATGGAACGATAAATAATTAACAATTTTATAGCAACGTAAAATGTCAAATATGTAATAACAATATAGTTCTTCCATTGTTCAAAGTTCATCTTGAACATAGTACAATATCATATCATGCTGTTTAAAGAATGTATCTTTGAAACTTTAGAAACAAACTGTTCCAGAGACGCACTAAATGAACCTGTTAATGGCGCCTTGGCATGCAGTCAGTGGACTCATGGTCAAATGTGTCAGATGCAATGTGGCGCCGGATATGATATTCCAAATATTGGTGATGGTTTATTTGTGTGTGGTCGATCAACTGGTAAATGGAGGCCCTCCGCTGAAGTGCCAGACTGTGATAGTAAGTAAATATGTATATGTAAGTGTTCATCCAGGCTGTTCTACAGAAATTAAAAACATTACGATAGCGACAGGAGAATGTTTCTAATTTCTGTAGAACAGCTACGAATGAATACTAACATTCTTAGTGTCAAGCTTTATTTGTCCTTTATTACATCACGACCTTTTTACGAACACGGTACTATGGAGTATTATGTAAAGTAGAAGGGAACTATGAACGGAGTTTGATATAGTATCAAATGTTGTTCTTTATGATAAGTAACACTCGGAATTTTTAAGAAATACAGGGTTTCCATTGAATATCAAATAAAGCTGGACACTAAGTTCATTTATAGCATAGCGAAAACAATTGTAGAAATCAATTACGTCATTTGAACAATAAACTCACTTATGACATGTTACTTTATATTTTCCAGCTAAGCTTGACGTAAACAACATGAATCTTCCAAACGAATTTTACTACTATACCGGAAATTGTAATAGTTCAACTGAAAATTTATATCAAATTAAAGAAAATTTTGTACAAGCCCTAAACACTTCTAATTTCTGGGAATACTGCGTTGATATCTCAGCATGCCAAGCGAGGTTTGTGGACGTAACCTGTGGTCCAGTATCATCTCGACGCAAACGTGATATTAACTTCCGGGGGTATCGGCGTTCGGTACCGAAGTTTGCCTACAGACTGCGCTTTGAATTTATTTTACCTTATAAATTGGAGACAGGAAAATCTGCTGATGACATATTTGCAGAAAACGAAGACCGGCTATACAAAATGTCTGACGTTATACAAAAAGAAGTAGATTCTGGACATTTCGACCTTCACGTTGATGACCTTTACATAGAGAGAGATTCATATGGTCCTGGAGTTCCTTCAATGATTTGTCCTTCTGGTACTTTTCCAAGGAAAGAGTCTGCATCATGTGGTAAAAATTTAAGTTTCGTCTTAAAGGGGAAATTAAATAATTTTTCATCATAATTTCTGTATTATGGCAAACATGACTTTTACATAAAGGCAAGTAAATGAATTGCTTTCATGATAATTTTGTGTTCAGCTGCTTTTTTTAAAATCTAGATTAATTCTTGTCTATTTAAGTTGGTTGCCCTAAAGGCAGTTTTGCAAAGACGAACGGTAGATGTGTAAAATGTCCCCTAGGAACATACCAAAACTTAACGAACTCTTTGAAATGTGAAGCATGCCCGACAAACACAAATACAACAGAGATTGGTGCCGAAGACATCTCCCAGTGTCTGAGTATGTATAATTATATTCATTCCTTTGTTAAGATAGCCGAGCCCCATGTTCTTACACTTAAAAAAGATCAATATAAAATCAAAATTTAAATTAAGCCATATTTTATAAACGCTTAATGTTAAAGACGATAGACTTTGAATGACAGAAAACGGTGAATTTTCAGGAATTTATTGTGAGGACACTTAAAGCAAATATTTGCTACTTACTTGATTTTTACGATAAGTCATTTTATACAAATAAGTATATTTGTTTGTTTTTTTTATTTAAAGAAATGTCTTCCAAACCTACACGGTCGTAATTTTAAAACTTAAAACAAAATATATTATAGCCTTTTTTTTCCTCCTAAAGTATCAAAACATGTATACAACCCCAATCGATAAACGGTCTTTCCTTATACACTTTTAACAGATATAATTCCTTATGTGCACAGGATTTATTAATACAAATAATTATATTTCACAATTTTTCCCTTCAGATATAGTTTGTTGTCCATTTATTTTTTTTAAAAAATCACATTGTATTTGACTTTATATACGTAAATTGGGATTTGTAATTTAAATTTAAGGTTTTCAATTTGGAACATGTAACAGTTATAAAATGAGACTTGCTTCCGAGCACGCTGTTGTGCGCCATACAGGTTGTTTCTAACTGATGTCAAGAAATAAAATAAAAATGCAATATTGTAATTCTGACTTGTAAAATACGAGTATCACGTTTAAATTGAAGCCTCGTTCTGGAATGCATTTTAACCTCCTGCAAGGCAAAGTCACTGTCATTACATTTTAAATTGTTTTTGGTCAATAACTAGAGTTAATGAAGTGATGCTATACTACAAAAAATAGTAAGGTCAGGTCAAGGTCAATGTTACTGACAAAAGAGAAATTGTTTCCAGTCAATAATTAAAGTAGGAAATAGTATTATCAAACTGGACACCTTGCTCCGAATTGCTTTTGCATCCCATAAGTTAAGTTCAGGGTCACTATTACTCAGAATAGATAAGAGATTTCCTGCTAACAATAATCAAAATTAGTGTCTAACAAGCCTATGTAAAGATCTCACTTGGTTTCCGGTCGATAACTAGGGTTTAAATAAGATTTTATTATCAAAAATGGTTTCTAGCAAGCTCATTAAGAGGCCTCACTTTGGATTGTTTTGAATTCCAGGGGTCATGGTCTATGTCACTGTAAACGATGCAAATGGAAATGTATACAGTTGACAAGTAGAGTAAGGAATGTGTAATTGGATTACTGCAAAACAGCAAAGTGTTTGAATTTTGATATTGTTATAGTTGTGATATTTCTGGATATATTTAATTCATACTTAGAAAAAACAAAAACTGATAACAAATATATAAGCATACACATTTTAATTTATAAATGTTATCAAGTACTTTGTCACAATACATACATATCTATTAATAATTGTTAATATATGTAGTAAAATGAGCAAATAAGGCACACATAATGCGCCAATAGTGTAAATTATCATATTTAAGATTCTTATGGCTCTAAAAGTAAGCTATTGTACTTTTAAAAAAGTCTTGTGTAGAAATCCAAAACATACAATTTGATAGAAATACATATTTTACAAGGCAAGTGCATTAAATTTCAAATAATTATTTTTATGCTTGGAATATCACACCAGGATCATGATTCAGAAAAATATTGCTATCCATCTTTCTAAATGCAGTTATTTCAATACATTGCATTCTTTCTTGAAATTTCAGGATACTGTGTGGCTGGCGAGTTTTCACCAAATACGCTTGCACCTTGTACAAAATGCCCGTGCAATTCATTTCAAACTTACCCGAAGTCTGTTAGCTGCACAAGATGTGCTAGTAATAAAAGAAGTCCGTCAGATGGAGCTACATCTGTAACACAATGTCAAGGTAAGATTTGTGCTAGCTATGTTCAGAACACGAATATAGTATTAAACATTTGTTGTTCGTACAATTATAGACCTAGCTTAAGAATGTATTTGATGAGAAAACAATTGTTCTCAAATATTTTTCTATTTTCATAATCAGTATAATAGTAATGTTAATAATAAAGAACACGATTATCTAGATAATCACAAATTAACATTTTGTTTTGCAGCATATGATGTACAGTTGAGTGATGACAAAATAGAAATTGAAAACAAATTAAAACACGACATTATTACCATGTTTATGTGGGTGTATGTCACCAATAACGAGACGAATTCTGCTGTTGAGTTCGAAAATTCTGACAGTAGGCAAAGCTTTGGGTTTAGGATAACACCTACAGTTTCGATTGGACAATCGCAGTGAGTGTTAAGCTTGCATTCATCGTTGGGTGTTCTAGAATCAACCGTGTCCTTTACTTGTACTTTGAGATTTCCATGAAAGGCATTATAGGATTCTTTTGTAACATAAATCTAGCAAAATGTATGTCAGCATTGAACAAGTATTTTTTTTGTTTTAGCGTTATGTCACACATACACTTTTAAACACTAAGTAATATGACAGCTTTTCAGCTTTCATGGTACAATGTGCATTATTCCAGGCACTAGCGGGTCCCTCAGGAGAATGATTATCTTCCGTAAGCTAAAGTGATAGTCTTCGTACATCCAAAGTTCTTATCTTAGCTTGGTTGGAACACGCAGCTTAATAGTGTATGAAAGTTTTACTGTCAGGCAAATAAAAACGAGAGTGTTAACAACGACCGAGCTATTATTCAATCTTAAATGTTGGAATAAAACCATATTTGTGCCTCATCTGTGCAATTTTATTGTAGAACCATCAACCTTAAACTAGCTTGATAGATAGCTTCTTTTCGGCTGGATTCGAGTCCACAGCTGTATAGTGTATAAAAGTTTTGTTTCAAAACGATAATTAGGGTGTCCAATCATGTTCAATGGTCACCAGATGTTAGTATTGTTAAAGTAACTTTGAACACATTTATGTTATCACAGGAATAAACTTTGAGTCTAACTTATGACAAATGAAAGCAAAAAATGTGATTATAAATGGGAAAAAGCTTCAATGACTTTTGCACAGTTACTTTCGTATGAATATATATATTAGCTTTTTCATTTTTATGCTACATTCCCATTTTTAAAAGGGACACTAATTTGTGACTTCATTCTCGTTATAAAGAAAAGCAAACACAACAATATGAGTAAAATGTTAGGAAAAATATTAATTTAGATAAATATGATCATGTAATTATAAGTTGTTTCTATAGTCACTTGTTTCCCACAATTAAAAAAACAATAAGCAAACAAAAACAAAACACGAGATCAAGCAATACAGAACTGTTGCATTGTTATATAAGGCATTTCTTACTTAGTGTGAATTCATTGGCTTACTTTGAGTTTTTTTTTATATTTCTCTAGTGATATTGTCAGTACTGGCAATACGTTACAGACATCCATCTGGACAAGCATTGCTTTGATTGTTGATAAACCGTCTAGTGAGGTCAAAGTGTACGTGAATGGGAAAGTTTCCTATGCAAATTCTTCCTTCCTTGTATTGAAATCTCACACTCTTGATAGGAACGATTTGATCAGATTCTATGGTGGTAAGCAAATATTCTTTTTTCTTCTTTTTTTATATTTAATTTTTATTTCATAATGTGTGCAAAATATGAGTGTGTGTTCTTTTCTTTTATTGTGGATAAGAATTAATATAATTACTGTGTGACATGAAAAAATGCTGTGTACTTCAATATATTTTTTTCAAAATCATATTTAAGACAAAAATACTGTCCTTCGATTTTAAAATTTGAAACGGGCTGACTGAGATAAAAAAATATCAAATATGCAGATGATCGAATTTTAGTACATTATATCATTTTCAGAAATCAAGATTTCTGCATTTTGGATCATACCAAGGAAAGCAACTCCTTCTGATATTTCTTCCTGGTCGACTTCATGCTTACCTCCCATAACTGGAACTATATATTCAATGGATAATCTAGCCGCATCAGAAAATGTCAAAGTTGTGATTCCCTCCGTTTGCGATGGTTAGTTCTATTTAAAGCCATTAGAAACAACAATAATATATACATATATTTGAGCATTATGAATGGTGCATTCATACAAACATGTCAGAGAAGTATACATGATCACATGCATGCAAGTATGTTACATTTACAATGTTATGTATTGTACTTTTGCCATGTTCTGCGAGCGTTTCAAAATTAATGTGAAACTTCTTGACAAATGACAATTGCATCATTTAAAGTATTTCTTTCCCAAATGTCTGTATTTAGGGTAAACTGGTAACAAATGATATCATAAACTTGCATAGTGCAATTATTATCTTTAAACTCGATCACTTTAACTTGATTTATCTATATTTTTTGGTTAAGATATATTGTAGCGAAATGGTTACTTGAATGTTGAACGTCAAACCGAGTCTGCAATGTTCATGTAATTTTGTTGTGATTAATGCTTCCGAAGCAAGATTTTTACACTTCACAGCAAGAGGTGTCAACAGCCCTGTGGCAGCTGTGAAAAAATGGCCATGTATTTCACGTCGGTGCTGTAACATTTTTCATGGCCTTCGGGATCCATGATTCCGGCAGTTTTAAGTGTTTAAAATTGAGTACCGCTCAAGCCGTGGCTAGGGGGCTTGAGGTATATTGCACATTTTCATTAACGCTCATGATAAAACCCAATAAAACCGAGTCTTTAATTTTTATGTAATTGATGTCTAATTATGACATTATGCTCATTTTTAGCTATCATGTCAAGCTGAATTATATATATTTTTTTTTTTAAAAATGACTTTTATAAAAGAAAACCCAATAAATTTCGAACGATATTTGCAGAAAGTCCGTTGGTCACATGTATTATTGATTCATTTTGCATAGAAAATTATTAAACAGATAACAATTTGCGGCAAAATGTAAAATGAGCGCTCATTGTTTACACTTGGATGGAAATAATATCACTTTATTAACAGTAAAGAAGTATGTGATGTAAATATGGATAAAAAATAAGAACAAAAAATATCTTCAAACCAGAATTTGCCTGCATTAAAAGATATCGTAAAGGTCTAAACGATATTCTTACTTTATTAGTTTATTTCTGTTTTAGCTATCGATGAGTGTGAAAACTCTCCATGCAACAGCCATCAATGTATCAATGAACGTGGCGGCTATAAATGTATATGCTCTAGTGGTTTTAGTGGAGAACAATGCCAATTGCTCCCGGATTATTGCACGGATAATAACTGTAAGAACGGAGCAACGTGTGTAAATGGAACAGGAAACTACACCTGTAAATGTCCCTATGGTTACCGAGGTGATTTGTGTGAAATTAAAGCAGGTATAGTATTTTGTTTAAAACATAAAACAAAGATGTCCCTTCTGAAAGTTAAAAATGATAATATAATGAACCTTTATCAAGTAATAAAGTCCCCCTCCACTCCCTATATCTTGTGAATATGACTGCAATAAAGCTGCAACAGTATAATAGCATCCAGTCTTTGGTCAAACATGTATTATTGTTAATACATACTTCAACTTTTCATTTAAATATTAATAATAAATTATGTGATATCAATTTCAAACCTATTTAAAGTTCAGTCACATCATTATAATTTCATAAAAAGTTTCAAAACAGTCGAAATTAGAAAGATTACATTGTTCATACAAAAGAATCCATGTATAGCATACGTTCTACTTACACATTCTCATTGCTTTGTAATAATTTAAATGTACATATATGGTATCGCAAAGCCATGTGACAGAGATAAAATGTATATATTTAATTTCAATAAGTTGATGGCGGATGGTCAGCGTGGACAAACTGGACGACCTGCTCAAAATTATGTGACCGTGGTACAGCAAAAAGAACAAGAAGATGTGATAGTCCTTCCCCAGATACCGATGGTAAACAGTGTCAGGGAAATAGTAGCGAGGAGACTTCGTGTAACGAAGAAAAGTGTCCAGGTCGGTTTGAGATTGTTCATGTATTCCATAACATGATACACATTCCTCCACAAAATACATTTTTGCAGAATTAATGATTATTTTGTATGATATATTGTTGTTATATATCTGTATATACGACATACACTCAGGGCACTAATAACCCAATACTTACATTTTACTGCATTTTCAGTAATTAGGTTATTTGTTGACGGATTTGTTCAAATTTGGACCATACAAAACTCAACATATCATAATTACTACTTAGAATTATTTTAACAATTCATCGATAAGAAAATATAGAAAATAACAAAATAAATATGCTTTTGCAAAATGAAGAATCACAGAATGGCTGTAAATATCGTAACAAAATGAAAAGTCTCTAAATCCCACTATATATATGTATGTTAACCAGTTCTTCTACCTTGTGTGTCCTCCCATGGTTAAAACAGCGTGCAAACAGCTGTCTCATGGAAATGACGTAGTTTCTTATGAAGGCTTTGGGAATATAAAAAAGGGCAGGCTCGAGTTCAAGTAACTCCTGCCTCCCAAGTCACAAGATCTAAACATCGGATGAATGAACAGGCATGTGAGAAAGCGACTAGAAACCCCTCGCAATTTGCTGGAACTCCGGCAAGCGGGAATGGAGAACTATGAGACACAGGTGTTTGCGTTGTTATAGCCAATTGGGAGGACATACAAACTATTAGAACTGTCTAACATACAGATGTGGTGGGATCCAGAGACTTTTCTTTTTTTACGATATTTACAGCCATTCACTGATTTTTCTTTTTGAAGAAGCATATTTGTTTTGTTATTTTTTCTCTATTTTTTATCAATTATTTGTAAATATATGTTAAAGTTGCAAGAATGATATTTTGTAAATGTACATTTTACACTTCATTTATGAATATGCGATGCATCACGTTATTTCACGACATGATTTATACATTTCACATTTTCAATTCAATAAAATCAATGATTGATATTCGTTCTATATCAAAGGTCATGCTGTTAAATAATGATTCTATATCTATTTTTTGGACAGAATGCTCCAAATTACGAAGGACTTATGGTCTAATCATTACATGCAACAAAACATCGGAGCGTCAACGTTGTTTTATTAACTGCAGAGCAGGTTTATATTTCACAAATGCGCCTTTATCTTATTATGAATGTGGTCTTGCTACTGGATATAAATGGAATCATCAAAATGAGAAAAATCCTTCAGGAAGGCTGCCATCATGTTCAGGTAGATCTAAAGATACAAATGTGAGTGTGACTAAAATAAGGATTGGAGCACCACACTAAATACCGTATTCCGGTATATACCGGACAAGACGCTTGAATGATAAAATGCTAAAATTTTGCCTTTTCACCCAACGGAATGAACTTTAAAATGTTTAATTTATCTTTTCACACCGATTTATGTATGATAATGCATGAAAAATGTATAAACCGGCGAAAAAAACGATATTGCCTATTTTGTGATCATGATTTTTGCAAGCGTCTAAAGGTACTGCTCCAATCCTGTATTGAGTTAAATCCCAAATGTAATAACATACTTAAATGACAACGTGCCCAACGGCAGTTTCAACTATAATTAGTTTCTAAAAATCCCTTACCAGTACCCTTACCTGATCTTAGAGAGCACAAATAGCAACTGTCATTTGATCACTTTCACCTCCAACATTTTGACCATGAAAGGCTACCAGTACGGTTCCCAGTGAACAATGTTAATAAGTTCATTAGTACTATAATTATCTAATTTGGTAATTGTTAGAACATGTATTTACTTTTCAAAGCGTTCAGAGCATTATTCATTTAATTCGTGTTCATTTAACTAATATTATTATCATAATTGAGAATTGCTTTTAAACAATTTGCAATGTTTGTTTTAATTCCTACAGAGCTTGAGCCACCAGTAGTGATGGGTGTGAAATTTGAAGGCAATTACGACTCTATTCCATGCACAGATAGTAACAAGCAAATAGTTCAAGACTCTATTGATATCAAATTGTCAACACTTGGCTGTAAAAAGACAAGCACGTGCGAAACATCGATACCAGAACCGGTTTGTATTAACTCTGGAAAGAAGAGATCTACTGGAAGTTCAATGAAGGTGACTGTTAGACTTCAAGCAGCTGTCAACAGTAAAGGAAATACTTTCAATATTGTAGGGCTACTACAAAATAATTCAGGTTCGTGACCTTGATTTTTATCCTGACCCATTGCGTATTTGTGAATGTTGAGTCAGAAATATGAAAATCTCAATACGTCACTTGTAAAACATGTTTCGTCTAAATCTACTTGTAATAGAAAATAAGTTTCATTCCATGTAATGTATTACTTTTCATGCATAAATGTTAATATATGAAACAATTTTGAAAAAAAAGAAACACATGGTAAAAATGAATTATGTTGTTTACACTATGTAAATGCTTTTCTCTATCTAGAACAGTGTACGTTATTGGTATTGCTTATGTACTATTGGCCAGAGGTCTTCGTATGCACAATAAAATTATGTTATTGTTGTTAGATTTCCTTCTAGAGATGCATTAATTTAACATTTCTGAATGAAAAAGAAGTCTCAATACATTAAGACATGAGTTTAAGTGAAAAGAAAACCCTCAATGAACTTCTTCTGCAATAGTACATGTATGTGCTAATATCATAATCAACGTTCCTGATAATAGTACTGGAGGCCAGTATATTTTTTTCAAAATGACTATCCCCTAAAACTATAAAATACTAGCAATATTTTGGGGACTTTATACGTGTAAAACAGGCTCTTTTTACAAACATTTTTCTAGCACCGTCAAAGCAGTTGAGGGATTTTGTTAACCAGACGTTAGAGTTGGAGAGGTCCGCACAAACGTTAATGAACCGTTCCGTCGACTTCTTTCAAGTGACCGTAGCTGATGGAACAAAACATTCCCTTTCATCTAGTTCCGACAGGCTAACATACAAACCCGATATTCGTTGTCCTAGTGGAATGGTTCGCATTGAAGTATTTTGTGGTGAGTGAATTATTTCTATATTTACGAGTGTTATTGAGATAAGAATTGAAGTAAAAATGGTGCAAATATTAAAATCATACAAGTTTACGAGTTTTTATCTACAAGAAAGTAATTGTATCTAAAAGAAAGTAATTAACTGCAAATTAGCTCTTACTCGACATGAATCATTGTAGCCGCTTTTTCATGAAGAGACAAGTGCTGATAGAGATAACTGTGTTTGGCAGATGAGGTCAGGTGCTTCTAAAAAGACTGATAACACTGTAACAATGTGACGATACATTCAAATTTATAACATAAATAATACACGTGGATCCCACAGAGACAAACGATTGCACATTAACTTTTTGATATCCTTTAAGAAAAATGCTGACAGTTTATAGAAAAAGTAAGCAAACCATTATTTTGTTTTATATGACAGGAATGAACTGCATTAACACTATATATTGTTTTTGATGTTTTTCCTCGAAAGCTCATTGTTTTACATGCCAGTTTTGGCTTTATGCCAGATTAAGTAATTTGACCCCATCCACTTGAAGATCTAAAGGACCGTGTCTGTACATGACTGCTGGCGAAACAAAAATAACAAAATAATGTTTTGCTCCTTTTTTTCTAGAAAATATAAACAGTCAGCAATTAATAATTGACATTTTTCTTAGAGTTAAAAGGATATCAAAAAGTTACTGTGTACTCATGTATCTCTGCGAGCTGAGCAGCTCCACGTGTATTATCTATGTAATAAATTTGAATGTATCCTCACATTGCTACAGTGTTATCAGCCTTTTTAGAAACACCTGACCTGGCTAATTAAAATATGTCAATCACAATTTTCATTATCAGCACTGGTTTCTCCATGAAAAAAGTGGCTACACTAATTATTGCCGAGTAAGAGCCGATTTGCAGTTATATTGGTAAAGAGTTTGGTCCCTACGGTCGTCTTAATACAAACTCTTACCCATACTTATCTGAAGCAGGAAATAAGTGATTTTTTTTAAATAAACGGAGTTATAAACGTATGTTTATTTTTGAGCCTTATTTATTTTTCCGCATATAAGATCGAAACATATTTTACATACTGAACACCGGGTGCAAAATTTTCATGAGTTGCATCCCAACGAGTCGCAATATAACACCAGACATTCACGAGAGAAATATATTATTCTTTTTTACATGCAAAACAAATACATTTTTGTTTATGTCATTCTCTTTTCATTGATTTAAGTCATTTCTACAGAATATCACCGCGTAACGCCACGCGCTCTCATTTATGACGTCACATTATTTCCTTTTATAAATTCTTTTGAAAATCTTATCAAAATTGTTAAGATTTACAATGATGTTTTTTAACATTTAAGTGAGTTTCGAACTCCCTAACGTTTTACTTAGGACGGAATGTTTTGTGATTTTTTTTTCTTTTCATTGACAGCTACTTAAATTGTGATAATTTCATGCATACTTTTTTTGTTACTACAGTAGACGATATAATAATATTGTAACAATTTGTAAGCTTTTTTGTTGCATTTTATCAATTAATTGGAACCAAGTACCTTATTCGCATAGAGAATTTATATAAATCTAGTGATTAAATATTATTATATTGATTTTATCAGTTTTGTTTTGTTTTATTACAATTTTGAACTTAATTGGTAATTTTGAAGCTGTTTGTCCGGCGGGATCATATTCTGATGGTCAAATTGTTACAATGTGCCCTCGTGGTCAATACCAGGATGCTACAGGACAGTCAGCCTGTAAACCGTGTCCATCCGGTAAAACGACGACAGGAATAGGTTCCATCCATGGTTCAGAATGTTCAGGTAAGATTAAACGGTGTCCATCCGGTAAAGCAACGACAGGAATAGGTTCCATCCATGGTTCAGAATGTTCAGGTAAGATTAAACGGTGTCCATCCGGTAAAGCAACGACAGGAATAGGTTCCATCCATGGTTCAGAATGTTCAGGTAAGATTAAACGGTGTCCATCCGGTAAAACAACGACAGGAATAGGTTCCATCCATGGTTCAGAATGTTCAGGTAAGATTAAACGGTGTCCATCCGGTAAAGCAACGGCAGGAATAGGTTCCATCCATGGTTCAGAATGTTCAGGTAAGATGAAACCGTGTCCATCCGGTAAAGCAACGACAGGAATAGGTTCCATCCATGGTTCAGAATGTTCAGGTAAGATTAAACCGTGTCCGTCCGGTAAAACGACGGCAGGAATAGGTTCCATCCATGGTTCAGAATGTTCAGGTAAGATGAAACCGTGTCCATCCGGTAAAGCAACGACAGGAATAGGTTCCATCCATGGTTCAGAATGTTCAGGTAAGATTAAACCGTGTCCATCTGGTAAAGCAACGGTAGGAATAGGTTCCATCCATGGTTCAGAATGTTCAGGTAAGATGAAACCGTGTCCATCCGGTAAAACAACGACAGGAATAGGTTCCATCCATGGTTCAGAATGTTCAGGTAAGATGAAACCGTGTCCGTCCGGTAAAACAACGACAGGAATAGGTTCCATCCATGGTTCAGAATGTTCAGGTAAGATGAAACCGTGTCCGTCCGGTAAAACAACGACAGGAAATTTAGGTTCCATCCATGGTTCAGAATGTTCAGGTAAGATTAAACCGTGTCCATCTGGTAAAGCAACGGTAGGAATAGGTTCCATCCATGGTTCAGAATGTTCAGGTAAGATTAAACCGTGTCCGTCCGGTAAAACGACGGCAGGAATAGGTTCCATCCATGGTTCAGAATGTTCAGGTAAGATGAAACCGTGTCCGTCCGGTAAAACAACGACAGGAATAGGTTCCATCCATGGTTCAGAATGTTTAGGTAAGATGTCACGTATAATAATTTATTGTAAGGAAACATATTGAGAAACATATTGAGTTCTGTTTAATCTTTTGCTAAACGGGGACATGGGAGATGTTGGTCCTTTTATTTCTTATAACCAGGCTAAATAAAACCGAGTCTGCAATTACATGTATAACCTTTTGACTTTGAAAGAATCTATGTTCAAATGGTAAACAATCAAAAACAGCATCAAAATTAAGAAATAAATTACCCAGAGTTTAGTGTAATTATATATAATATTATCAAAAAAATCAAAAACCTTTTGACTTTGATTTCATTAATATCCATGATTTCCCCTTTCCCATATTCTTAAGTAAAGAATCTATGTTCAAATGGTAAAAAAAGTCAAAAACAGCATCAAAATTAAGAAATAAATCACCCAGAGTTTAATGTAACTAAATTATACTGTATATGTATATAACAGATTTTTATTAAAATTTTAGTTGATGACAATACTAATGTTAAGATATCGGACAATAATGGTAAGTTTAGATAACATTCATAATAAATGATTAAAATGTTTATATATTATCTACTCAGATGAAACATATCACTCATATATAAACACATATGCAGATGTTTCAAAATCATTAAAAATATACTATGATCATCTTTTGGTAAAATACTTTTGGTGTAAAAATTTATTGAAATCTTTGAATTGAATTGAAATTTTTCCTGAATATGTCTAGTTGGAATATTTGGATGTATAAACTCTGTTGGGGAAGCTGTACTTGGCAAATGAGCCGCGCCATGACAAAACCAACATAATGGTTTTTATTAAATGTCCTTATTTAAAGTCCTCTGTACAATATGATAATCAAACTGTAAAAATTAATTATTGTCTGACAAATTTGATGTTTGAAAAAAAAACTGACAATTACCATAAAGTCTCTCTTAAAATGTAAGATGAACATGTTTTGAATACATACAGAGAAGATATGTGATATTTTAAACTGGTTATCAAAATTTTTACCCAGATATGTTTTGGCAAATATAAATTTCATATTGCACCCTTACTCTCACCAAGGGAAAGGCATTGTGTCGCTGACTTAAAGACACCATTTACAATTAAGAGGGTGGGGAATTGAATTTTTTTTAATATTATTTAGGAATTGTCTTTTCACCAGTATTATTCTTTAAAAGAGCTCTTCTGTAACAGTAGTGTATTATATATCTTATAGGCGGTGCAAGCAAAGCTGTCCAGGTAGGAGTGGCCTTATCTGTGGTCATGACCTTTCTAGTCCTAGTTGCAGTCGGGGTTCTGTTGGCATGTAGATATCTAAACAAGAGAAATTTGTGATGCAACGCTTTATTCAGAGTAATTGTTATTTTATATTTCTTCTCGAGCTATGTACATCTCAGTGATATCTGGATTAAACGTACGTTTTGTGGGCGCTCATTTTGAAGCAATAACGGTTTCCGAACTAGACGGTGAAATGTACATTGTGAAAGATGTGTTTATATTTCCTTTTATACTGTGTCTATCTATTATTCCTTGGCATTTCTTTTATGCATATAACACAGGAACAAATGCTACATTTTTACGGATATTCCACAGTGTCAAAACAGAACATAATTATGGAACAATTATCTACAACAGTGCAGATGTAAAAATTCTTATGTATTTTTTAAAGATCCTGTAACACAAATTTTTTTAGGGTTTTATATCATAAATATGATGCTCAAATTAGTATTTATCAATTTTGTAAGTTCCAAAAAGCATTATGTATAAAGATACTGTGAATCGGGCGACCCGGGTTCGATTCCCGGACGGCGCAAGTCACTTTCGTTGTGATTGATCATGAAATCCTTTTTACGGTCATTGGCACTGTACCTCTGCTCTGGCATGTACATAAGTTTCAGTTCCTTGCGAAAGTGAAGGCAACTAGAACTGGTAAACTGCTTGACAGCCGGCCCAGGACAAATGCGGTGGTTGAACTGTGCTCTGGTGAATTCAATGTGGGTTAATGTCGTGATCCGGAGTGAAAACTACCACCACCACCACCATGGTAAACAACCTCAATTACAACAAACAGGATCTTTAAACTTTAGATCTGAATAAGTTTTGTCATATACTTATTGATCTTCACGTACTGTACGTCGTATTTGTGATAAAATGACAATATTCGCATGTGTTCATGATAAAACGACAATAACTAGCGGATGTGTTCATGATACAACAACATAACTACTATTTTTGTTATTGTGATAAAGCGACAAGAAAAATGTATGTGTTTATGATAAAGCGACATGAAAATTGTATGTGTTCATAACAAAACGACACAAAACTATAGATGTGTTTATGATAAAACGACATGAAAATTGTATGTGTTCATAATAAAACGACACAAAACTATAGATGTGTTTATGATAAAACGACAATAATTACATGTGTTCAATGAAAAATATCAAAAACGGGTGTATGTGTTCATGATATAACAACATAACAATTTTTTTGTGTTTTTATTATAAAGCGACAAAAATGAAGGTGTTTATGATCAGTCGACAGTATGATGTATGTGTTTATGATAAAACGACAACAATTGCATGTCTTCCTTATTAAAACGACACAACAAAAAATATGCTTGTTTAAGTTAAAAGGACAACAAGCGTATGTGTTTATGGTAAAAATGTATGTGTTCATGATGAAAGGACGAAAAACTATGAATATATTTATGAGAAAACGACAAAAGCTTCTATGTGTGTTTATGATGAACAACAACAAGTGTTTTGTTTTGTTTGTTTGGGTTTTACGTCACATCGACACAGTATATGTCATTTCGCGACGTTCCAGCTTTACTGGTGGAGGAAGACCTCAGGTGCCCTTCCGTGCATTATTTCAGGCACGAACGGGCACCTGAGTAGAACTACCGACGTTCCGTAAGCTAGCTGGATAGCTTCCTCACTTGAAAGAATGCAAAGTAAACCAACAGGGACAAGTGATTTGAAGTCAACGACCTAAATCACTCGTGTACACTGGTGTATGTCTCTACAAAAAAAGATAATGTAACGACTAAATCAAATTTGCTTCCGATCTCTAGTAACTATTACTAAAGAGGGAATTTGTGTTTCTCATGCAACTAATTTCTATTTATTGTAATAAATTCATAATTGATTTAAAAGATGACCCATAGGTCATTGGATCCATAGGTCATTGGTGATAAGAAAGCGTCAAATGACTTGTTATATGACGGTAGGCTTGCTTTGTTTTAAAATTACAGATTGTATTCAAGTCCAATGTAACAATATAACAAAAGTTGAAAAATTTTTATTATTTTATGTAAAAAATTAGTTTGTTTTTAACTCCCGGGGAAAAAGCTTTTAAAAATTTGGACTTTAAAATCAAAACAATTTAAACTTTCATAAAGGGTTCAAATCTCATTATCAAGTGGCTGCCTTCTGTCTTTTGTTTACATAAAAATTCACGAGGAAAATGTTATATTTATCCGAGATGAACAAGAATAATCGGCGAGATGTTCCGCGTGAAATTAAGTATAACGAAAAACTACGGAAGCTTATCAGGGCCTCCACTTATCTAAATGTTTCACGCCATGTCAACTTGTTTCTTCTCGTTTTGACCAAAAACATTTCATGAAGACGTTATGATTAATACGTAATACATAAAACATTCCATGAAGACGTTATGATTAATACGTAAAATGTAGAAGTTTTAATCATTGCAAAAAAGCTTTGTTGAATTACGTGAGCTATTTGTCAATGCGAGTAACGTCTTTGCGTCTTACTAAATATTTCAACAAAGTCGTGAAATCAAGAAGTTTCGGCAGGATTTTTGTCAAAAGCTTCAAGCATATCGAGAAAAATTCAGCAATGCCTAAAAGCTTCTCATCTTTGACAGTAAATTTTATTGAGAAATGCAAAAACATCTTATCAGTGCGAATAAAAATAAGTTGACTTAGCGCAAAACATCATTCTCACCAATTGTAGGCCCTGATACGCTTCCGTAAATTTAACTTTTGTCACGTATTTTTTTTTTTTTTTTTTTTTTTTTTTTTTTTGCTCGATCAGATTTATTTCATTATATAATTTTATTTATTTATTTATTTATTTATTTATTTATTTATTTATTTATTTATTTATTTATTTATTTATTTATTTACGAGAAAAAAAATCTTATTTTTTTATGAAACAAGTAAATGTGAGATGTCATCGCAACTAATAATATGCGTCTGTAAAATTGAAAAATTAATAAATAAAAGGTGTTGATGTGGGCAATTTATGTTTTCCTGAAAAAAATAAATGTAACACATAAGGAAGTTATCTCTTTCAGCAAAACAACGATCATTTGTATCAAAAATGTAATTCATTACAAACAAGAACGTGTTACAAAATACAAGAAATATAATTCGTTACGGACTGGTAGGTGTTACATAATACAAGAAAATGTAATTCGGTACCAACTAGCACGTCTTACAAAATACAAGAAAATAAAATGCGGTACCAACTAGCACGTCTTACAAAATACAAGAAAATGTAATTCTGTACCAACTAGCACGTCTTACAAAATACAAGAAAATGTAATTCGGTACCAACTAGCACGTCTTACAAAATACAAGAAAATGTAATTCGGTACCAACTAGCACGTCTTACAAAATACAAGAAAATGTAATTCGGTACCAACTAGCACGTCTTACAAAATACAAGAAAATGTAATTCGGTACCAACTAGCACGTCTTACAAAATACAAAAAAAATGTAATTCGTTACCAACTAGAAGGTCTTACAAAATACAAGAAAATGTAATTCGTTACCAACTAGAAGGTCTTACAAAATACAAGAAAATGTAATTCGGTACTAACTAGCACGTCTTAAAAAATACAAAAAAAATGTAATTCGTTACCAACTAGAACGTCTTACAAAATACAAGAAAATGTAATTTGTTACCAACTAAAAGGTCTTATAAATACTAGAAAATGTAATTCGTTACCAACTAGCATCTTACAAAATACATAAAGAAAATGTAATTCGGTACCAACTAGAAGGTCTTACAAAATACAAGAAAATGTCATTCGTTACCAACTAGCACGTCTTACAAAATACAAAAAAATGTAATTCGGTACCAACTAGAAGGTCTTACAAAATACAAAGAAATGTAATTCGGTACCAACTAGCACGTTTTACAAAATACAAAGAAATGTAATTCGTTACCAACTAGCACATCTTACAAAATACAAAAAAATTGTAATTCGTTTCCAACTAGCACGTCTTACAAAATACAACTGAAACATATAACGATTATATCTTTCACAATTATAATAAACATGAACAATTCTTAAGATTTTATTTTAAATATTGACAATTAAGTTATCATCACATTTCATTGGAATGGGAATCGAAACATCAGGTGTTACAAAATACAAGAAAAATGCAATTCGGTACATACTAGCACGTGTTACAAAATATTAGAAATTATATTTTGGTACAAACTTGCAAGTGTTACAAAATACAAGAAAATGTAATTCGTTACGAAATGGTAGGTGTTACAAAATACAAAATACAAGAAAATGTAATTCGTTACAAACTATCAGGTGTGACAAAATACAAGAACAAAAGATGTAATGAAATGAACTTTCATGATTAACAAGATAAAAAATGCATTTTAACCTATAAGTATAACATGAAAGTTTTAAAATTTGAAATTTTACATAATACAAGTCAAAATTCTGTAGAATTTGTATAAATAATGTAATGAAGTTTGAACTTTTGCACGTTTGATAATTGTTAGAAGTAAAAGTCACGCAACATGAACCATGGCTTGTAGCAAAAAAAACTAATTATTTTTAATTATTTAATTACTTTATTGCTTTATAAGATATAATGAATGATAGCGATGTTTTATCAATAATTATCTCCCTTTATACCATTTCAAAATGTGATTCAATCGCAACTACTCGGCCCTTTCCGTCAGTTTTCGGATAAGGACCTCGAACACAATAGTATATATATATTCTTTATTATAGTCTCATCTATACACATATATACATATAAAACATTTAAAACATTAAAATTGTATATAGCCATTCTCGAAAGAATTACAAGAGACTTGTTATAGCTAATACTAAGAGGGATAACTCCACGTATATTCACATTCTCAACATTTAAATCATATAAATCAATTGCAATAGGATGACATAATTGCAAATTGTCATTATTAAAAAGTTATTTGAGACATTTAATTACAAAATTATAAGAGACTTTTTACATTCTAAAAGTTTGATAACCTCTACTGACCTTGTCTTAAAAACTTCCATAAGAAATTATACTGTAAAATACTAAATTTTGTAATAAAAACACTATCAAGCAATATAGAAAATGGTTTTACAAAATCATTTGTCACTCATGTTTAGACAATGGATGAACTGTTCAGTAGTGATTATCAAAACATAGGGATAAAACTTATTTATGAAATTAAAATATATCATATTCTATATTAAAATAGTATGAGTACACAGAACCGATGCGATATTTCGGTCTAACCTACGCTAAAAAACCAAACATGTAAAGAAATAGTAATTTAATGCTGGGAGTTTTTGACAAGTTTATTTTCAATATATGTAGTAAAAGTCCACCTAAAATAAGTGAATTAATAAGTACAAAAGCAAACAAAACATTTTTATATATTTATTATAATGATTGAAAGACCAAAAACCAATCTGTTGGCATTTGGTCGGAATTGTTTAAAATTGAACATCAGTGGGCATATTTAAATTACAAATTGTTGTCAGACATATTTTCAAGTATAATAGTACGGAACAGACATTAGATGTCAAATATATACATTCGTTTTACATTATCTCTGTTTCTGTTTACATCTGAAACCACGTGGTAGAACTACCTTCAATCCGAATTGTTTCCGAGGTTATTATAGATAATAGACGAGACTGTTCCGAGTGAATGTGATTTAAAGTAAATATTTTTCGAAATTATAAACTTTCACATAAGTAACAAGTCACACATGTTGAATTCACTTACGAGCTTATCTTTATTGTGAAAATATATGGACCCAATTATTCTATGAAAATCTTCCGACAATTAAGTATTAATATTTTTACAATCATTACGTTATATACACACATGTAGAAATATTTACAATAAATATTTTCACACACCCATGCCGATTTTGCGACTCCGTAAAAACGATATTGCACGGCCGTGCGTATGTTTTGATATGACGTCACATTGCTAGCGTTAAAGCGCGCTAATGAAAACGTTACACTATGGGCGCGTCACATGTTTCTTCTGTAAACATTTCTTATTTTGGGTATGTGATAAATAAAAAATTAAATTCGTGTAGGTTCATTAGAATCTACTTAATTTATTGAACTACTTCAATAAATTAATATTATGCTCGAAAGAGGATCGCATAATATAATTTTATTCGAACAGTTCAATAAATTCAGTATTGAACATACACACATTCAATATCCTCTATTCTAACAAGGCCCGCATTTTTCCCCATTGAACATAAAAGAACCGAAAGTGTGTGTTATTATGTAATAAAATCACAATTTGACGTTCTATATTTAGACATGTGACGTAATCATTATACACGTGACGTAACCACTAAAAATGTGACGCGCTGAAAATAAGTACGGAAACAAATCAGGAGCAATTTAGGTAAATATCAGTAATTAATGTATTTAGAACAATCGCTTTCAGCAGAAATAAAACGTAATCAGAACCTTAATTCTGTGATCATTTCATAAGAAGAGGATTATCAAGGTCCGTCTTTTTTAGAATATCTGATGATGTAACAGCATCTTTTGATAACGTAACAACTGCAGCTGTTGTTGTAGTAGCCTTAACAAGAGGTGCAGGTGCTGTTGTTGTAACCTCAGGTGTTGTAGTTGTTGTTACCTCCTCATGTGTTGTGGTTGTTGTTTCCTCAGGTGTTGTGGTTGTTACCTCGGGTGTTGTAGTTGTTGTAACCTCGGGTGTTGTAGTTGTTGTAACCTCGGGTGTTGTAGTTGTTGTAACCTCGGGTGTTGTAGTTGTTGTTACCTCAGGTGTTGTAGTTGTTGTTACCTCAGGTGTTGTAGTTGTTGTAACCTCGGGTGTTGTAGTTGTTGTTACCTCAGGTGTTGTAGTTGTTACCTCAGGTGTTGTAGTTGTTGTTACCTCAGATGTTGTTGTTGTTACCTCGGGTGTTGTAGTAGTTACCTCGGGTGTTGTAGTTGTTGTTACCTCGGGTGTTGTAGTTGTTACCTCAGGTGTTGTAGTGATGTTGTTGTTGTTACCTCGGGTGTTGTAGTTGTTACCTCGGGTGTTGTAGTTGTTGTTACCTCAGGTGTTGTAGTTGTTACCTCGGGTGTTTGTAGTAGTTACCTCGGGTGTTGTAGTTGTTGTTTTACCTCAGATGTTGTTGTTGTTGTTACCTCGGGTGTTGTAGTTGTTACCTCGGGTGTTTGTAGTTGTTGTTACCTCGGGTGTTGTAGTTGTTACCTCAGGTGTTGTAGTTGTTACCTCAGGTGTTGTAGTTGTTACCTCGGGTGTTGTAGTTGTTGTTACCTCAGATGTTGTAGTTGTTACCTCGGGTGTTGTAGTTGTTACCTCGGGTGTTGTAGTTGTTGTTACCTCGGGTGTTGTAGTTGTTACCTCGGGTGTTGTAGTTGTTACCTCAGGTGTTGTTGTTGTTACCTCGGGTGTTGTTGTTGTTACCTCGGGTGTTGTAGTTGTTACCTCGGGTGTTGTAGTTGTAACCTCGGGTGTTGTTGTTGTTACCTCGGGTGTTGTTGTTGTTACCTCGGGTGTTGTAGTTGTAACCTCGGGTGTTGTAGTTGTAACATCGGGTGTTGTAGTTGTTACCTCGGGTGTTGTAGTTGTTACCTCGGGTGTTGTAGTTGTTACCTCGGGTGTTGTAGTTGTTTTTACCTCAGGTGTTGTAGTTGTTGTTACTCCTGGAGTTGTGGCTGTTCCCTCTGGAGTTGCGGCTGTTACCCCTTGTGTTGTGGTTTTAAGTACCCAACTTGACTGAAAAGATAGAATAATCAGTAATTTATATATTCGTCAAATCATGACGTCACTAAGTTCTTGTTGAAAACAGATAACGTTACATTTTTAAATTATATGTACAGATGCCCGGTGCATTTCGTAATAAAGCACATTTATCTCACGATAGCGTGTATTTCACTTTTTAAAGATCCGCATTCAGATATAGTCCGGCTACTGTGAAAATTATATTTTATAATTTCACCGTGAAATTATCAAAATATTATTTCACTGCCCTCTGAAAAGCAGGTAATAAACAGAATATATTCAAGGCTTTTTCTTCTACAAATACAGGATTTATTGTGATCTAGTGGTATGGAACTAAATAATTCACGTGTGCTGGAAGCTACGAGTGAAACATGATATTTTTCACATCAAAATATGAAAATAAATCCAGTAAGGAAAATATAAAGAAAAAACTTGAATTTTCTTTGTATGATATACCTTTTCTCTCTTTTGATTTTATTTTATGAAGAATACCAAAAATATTTTCACTGCAGTGAAAAACATTTTACGGTGAAAATACGGAACATCAAAATACTCATTTCATATTATCAATATTTCTCAATATTGCCTTTAAATGTATGTAATACAGTAATTTAACCTTTTACACTCTAGTACAGTCCCTGAGGACGTTTTGTGTGCAAAAATGGTCCATGGATAAATGTTATACCAATGTAAAGCTAAATGTTTGAAGTTTACAAAAATTTTGGGTAGACATGTCAAATCATGGTACGTTTTGAGAAATCCAAGATGGCCGCCAAGATGGCCGCCAAATTATTGAAAAACGGCTAATACGCAATTTATATGATAAAATTAGTTCTTTTTGTATTTATTTTGGTACAGGTGATGTTAAAACTTCACATCCTATTGGAACAATATGAAAATGGAGGCATTTCCATTATTTTTTCATATTCTCTGAATTTCATAGATAAATTTGCTAAAAAATGCATGAAAAAATCATCAAAAATTGATATGGGGCTGACATTTTTTCCTACCAGCTAAGGCATAGCGGTGTAAATGAATATTTTTACCATATACTACAAAGACTTGAACAAGATCATACTAATATCACCCTTATTTTTTATCTTTATTGTAAAAGAATGTGGATTCTGATATTCTTAAAGTGGGTGGGGTAACGAAAACTAAGTCTCAGTATTTTGTTAACTGGTTTGTTATGATAATTAAAACTATGAATAGTCAACATGTATTGCACTTTGGCATGTACCTAAAGTTATAAATAATTAAGAAAACTTAGACTGATATTTTGTTTGTCAATATTCAACATGTTCTGTTGCCATGGCAACGGAGAAGTAAAATGAAAGACACACCTGAAAAGTATGACACTTTCAACTTTTAGCATTTTAAGCATGTTGTTAAGAATGCCACAAACTTATAGATAAATAACCTGTGCACAATGCCATGGTAACAAATTGAAAAAAAAATGTAACATTAAAAGAAGTCACATTTAATTCTAGCAAATTATCAACACAGATATTTTGAAATTAGATGAATAAATTTATTTCAAGAATTTGCATCATGCATTTGCTTTTTTCAAACTGCTATACATAGAAAAAGGTCATGTCAAATGTGAATGTCGGGTGGGGGCTGCGTTTATTGAACGCCGCCTTTCCTTGTCGATCTTGTTTATCATGTTTTGTTATGTTTGGAAAGGATAATTAATGGTGATAATAATAAGTAAAAGGCAGTCTTAAGGTAGAAATGTATATAAACATTATCAAATGTTTGAAACTGTACATATGGTAAACATTTAAGACTTTGCAGCTAAAACGAGAAATAAATAGGTCACTGGTTCAAATTCTAGGTCAAACAATATCAAATTTTAATGACAATCAAATTTATTGTTGAGTTCAAACTTTTTGGTTACAGCTTGTATTATGAAATTCTAACTTGCATAAGATAAAATTCTAGGTCAACTGATCTCAGTGTATAATTCTGCATCTGGAATTTTACAATCAAAATACAAAAAGATCACTAGAACAAATTAAGGTCAGCTGGCATATCATATTGTTGTGTCGCCTTGAAAAGGTGACATATAGGGGTTACTTTTGTCGGCGGCGTCGGCGGCGTCTGTGTCGTTGTCGGCGTCGTTGTCGGCGTCCCCTAAAGCTTGTCCGGAGCATAACTCAGTCACTATAAGTCTGATTGACTTCAAACTTGGTATGCATGCTTCTTTCAATAACCTGAAGTGCAGTGCACAAGGATCGGAACTCTGCAGTTCTTATTTTTTGAGTTATTGCCCTTTGTTAATTTTCATACTTTAATTTTGTCCGGGCCATTTCTCTTTAACTAAAAAAGCTATGGACTTGAAACTTCATAGGATGATAGATCTCATTAAGAAGAAGTGCAGTGCACAAAAACCGGTACTCTGCACTTCCTAATTTTTGAGTTATTGCCCTTTGTTAATTTTCATACTTTAATTTTGTCCGGGCCATTTCTCCTAATGTATAAAAGCCATGGACTTGAATTTTCATAGGATGATAGGTCTAATTAAGAAGAAGTGCAGTGCACAAGAACAGGTACTCTGCATTTCTTATTTTTTGAGTTATTGCCCTTTGTTTATTTTCATACTTTAATTTTGTCCGGGTCATTTCTCCTTAAGTAGAAAAGCTATGGACTTGAAACTTCATAGGATGATAGATCTTATTAAGAAGAAGTGCAGTGCACAAGAATCGGTACTCTGCATTCCTTAATTTTTGAGTTATGGCCCTTTTTTAATTTTCATACTTAATTTTTGTCCAGGCCATTTCTCCGAAAGTATAAAAGTTATGGACTTGAAACTTCATAGGATGATAGATCTCATTAAGAAAAAGTGCAGTGCATAAGAACTGATACTCTGCATTTCTTATTTTTTGAGTAATTGCCCTTTGTTGATTTTCTTACTATATTTTTGTCCTGGTCATTTCTCCTCAAGTATGAAAGCTATGGACTTGAAACATCATAGAATGATAGATCTTATTGATAAGAAGTACAGTGCATAGAAACTGCTGCTCTGCACTTATTATTTTTTTAGTTATTGCCCTTTGTTATTTTTCATATTTCATTTTTATTCTGGCCATTTCTCTTAATTACATTGTTCACAAGGCGACACATCCGACAAGCGGAGTTCTAGTGTCTGTAATACAAATTTCTTTAGCTTCAAAAACAAGAAAGTAAGTCACGAGGTCTTAAATTCTAGGTCACCTTATAACAAAGAGGAAAACCCTAACCCTAACCCTTAGGCAGGGCCATTTTTATGCTCCCGGAAAAAATATGGGGGAGCATATAGTCGCCGGGCGTCAGTCCAAAACCTAGTCGGGGAGCATCACCTGGTTCAACCGGTTCTTCTAAACCGCCTCCGTGGTCGAGGGGTTAGAGTCGATGACTTCTAATCCAGTTACCTCTCTGGCGTGGGTTCGATCCCCGGGAGATGCTTCGGTAGTTTAGCGCGGAGGAAGGTAGTCTAGTACTGGTGTAACTCTCCAGGAACGATGGTTAGGAAACTACTCGCCTATATGACTGAAATACTGTTGGGAAAAGGCGTGAAATGAAACAAACAAACAAACAAACAATTTAATCCAGACTCATGGTCATTATTTGATGCCTGCAAACTTAGCACTTTACGGAGAGTGTCGGATGTGAAGTCTAGGCGTCTATTGTTCCACAGACAACAATTGATCTCGGACATTGAGTTTTACGGTCATTTGTCTGTCAAAAAAGTTAGTACAGTAGCTTAGTAGAAATTGTCCATTACTCTTCTGGTTATTTATCCATGAAAGTCAGATAGTTCAACCAACCTTCAAGATATTCAACAAAGAAGTGTTGAAAATTGGGCGTATAACCCAAGACCCGCCCCTTTCATGATTTGGAAGAAACAATGGTAAAAGTCTTCTAGAAATTGTTTCACATGCTCTAAACAATGGCGTTAAAGGGATGATTCTATAAAGGATTTCATATATAAATTTGACTATGTAAATCAATTGACCCTTGGGAAAGGTAATTTATAATAATCAAACGGATCATGACTTTACCAAGCTTAGAATTTGTGTATTATTTCTATTATATGTTTTGTATCGTGACATAAATTGATATGGTCATAGAATGAATGCTTCACACTTAAATATCAAAGCATATTATTTATGGAGAAGAAAGTTTTCAACGCATTTTCTTTATAACACAAAGTATTATGACTCCTGGGGTTAGGTCAACTTTGACCAGATTGTCAAGATTTGAAAAATAAATTAAGGTTTTTTTGACAATGCTTTTAACCCAAAATCTAAGATCTGGGCATTTGGTTTTTTGGAAAAAAATATGATTTTAAAACAAAGTTTTCCTATGTGTCTCATATGAAATAAGTTGGACCCTAGGGGTGGTTTAAATTTTCATTTGAATAAATTTTGTACTGGTCTATACAAGGCTACAACAGAAATAATTAGCTATAGGCATCAGTTTGGGAGAAGTAATTTTTTTTAGCTTTTCCTTTATGTAAATTGAAGTGACCCCTGGCATAAATGAATTTGACCACAAGATCGTGATTTAAGCAAATTTAATAGTATTATATACTAGGTCCTGCAGTTATGGAGAAGAATATTTTCATGTTTTTCCTATATTTACACTGTGTAAAGAAAGTATACTCCGGGGCTTCGCAAGAAACATGAATGTGTACTTCTTGACCTTTAACCAACCATGACCTTGATGTTGTGTCATGTATATCATAAGCACATAGTCTCACGATGGCGATAATTTGTGCCAAGTTAATTAAAATCTTCCATAAAGTCAAAAAGATATGGAGAACATATAACCTTGATCTTGGTTGCAGCGACCTGGATGTTGAGGTCTGTAAATTGTGTCGTGGTGGGGATCATTTGTGCTAAGTATTTTTAAAACCTTTGAATTGTCAATAAGTTATAGAGCAGGCATGAAAAAAAGAAGTTTTTATTACATTGGACCGTTGAGTGTGACCCTAACCTTCAGGGTTGTAACTTGCTTATTGTGCTCTGCCAATGGTGTCACAATGTTGATCATTTCTGTCAATTTATCTTAAAACATTTCAGAGGTTTAAAAGTAAGAGACAGACGCGAAATGTAGACTTTCTTATTTATGAACTGTAAGTGTGACCCTGACCTTTGGGGTAGCAATTCGATTATAGCGATCTACACATCGTCTCATATTGGTGATCAATTGTGCCAAGCTATTTAAACAAAATTTCACAGGTTTAAACTTTAAAAACTATGGAGGGGACACGAAATATAGATTTTTATACATTTGACCTTGACCTTTGGTGTAGCAACCCAATGTTTGCGTTCTGCACATGTTCTTATACTGGTTATCAATTGTGCCAAGATATTTTTTTTTAAATTTCAGCGGTTAAAATGTTGGAGCAGACACGAAATGTAGACTTTTTTACATTTGACCCGAAAGTGTGGCATTTACCTTTTGTGTAGCAACCCAATTATTGCGCACTGCACGTCGTGTTATAATGGTGATCCGTTGTACCAAGTTTTTTCAAAACTTTACAGCGTTAAAAAAGATATGGAGCGGACACAAAATGTAGACTTTTTATTATTAAATGAACACTTTTAACAGTTGACCTTAAAGTGTGACCTTGACCTTGGGGGTAGCAACCCAATTATTGCGATATGCATATTGTCTTATTATGTTGATCACTTGTGCCAAGTTATTTCAAAAAATTTTCAGGGGTTAAAAAGTTATGGAGCGGACACGAAAGTGTTATGGACGGACGGACTGACAGACGGATTCCATTCCTATAATCCCCCTTTCCGCTACGCTGAATGTGATTACTGATTAACAATGTTGGTTTAGTCCCATCTGAAAAAGCCATACATATAAAAATTCAAGATCTTTTTATTTATTTCTGGGAATATTTGAAATCATTACGCATTGTCAGTTGTATTTTTAACTTCTGTGACTAAGATATACAATAATCCGATTTGTGCAAAAAACAACAACAAAACAAAATTTCTGTCAAATTTTATGAAATATAGCCTATTTTTACGTCACATCAACACTTTAAAAGGCTTTGTGGCGACTATCCTGCTTTACTGAGGAAGACCTTTATATGTTTCCCTCCGTGCATTATTTCATAATATTGACACCTTCTGGTCATCTTTTAGGGCAAATCAGAATTACAATGTGTATAAGAAAGTGAAATTTGGCTTATTCAAATAAAGAAAACAGTAAAATTGTTTGTAAAATAAAGAAATCAAAGTCATATGTTCATCCTGATTCCAAATTCAAATACGTCCTGAACTTAATCTTAATTTGGAACACACTAATAAAACTATTTGCATATGAACATACTCATAAATTCTTTTCAATGTGATTTATAATAATATTATGAAACAGACCGCCATCTTCTTAAATAGTCACATATTTCTAAAGAACGAAGTGAGACTGCGGTAACAAAACTCATATTATTTACATATCGGAATTACTTATATTGTATATTTAATTTGAGACTTTTAAGTTTTAGTTTTGTGAACATTCTTCTGTAGCTTGTTCTTAATGTATACTAGAGTTTTTCCACTCTTTATCCGATTTTCAATAGGTAAAACAATGGAGATTCTATACAACGTTTTAGGGATTCTGTTTTTCTCTATTTTAATGTGTTTAAATGGAGGGGTTGTTTTTGGTAATAAGACAAGATACCATTTGGTGAACAGTCCGGAGTTTGTTGATGATCATTTTAGACATACTTACAGGTGGTCTGACCTATAGATCACAAAATATTTATAAAGAATTTTGAGGCAACTGTGGAATATGGCCTATTTGTTTTGCGTAACAAGACATCTATACAGGATCTATAACTTATGCTGCTCTATATTTTTTAGAATAGAAGAAAGTTTCAAATATTTAATATAGAATGGTGATTTTATCCATGTTTCTCCAACTGTTACAATATTTCAGCTGGGCTTGTATTGCATTGAGATGAGAATACAATCATTTAGGTTTTCCAGATGCATCTATGGCACATTATCTTGAAGATGTTCTTCATCACAACATATTGACATATTGTCTATTCCTTCTTATCACATTTGATCTGTGGGATTTTTTTTGCTTTATTTGTTTTTTATTATCATTATTTAATTACCAATAAATAAAGAATGTTGAAAAGTTTTTTCTCAAATCGGGCCAAACATCAAGCATAAATTTTATTTTTCAATATAACTCTGAGTAGATTTCATTATTATCTTTTGCCTCTAAAACTTTAAGCGTTTTTATTGTAACAGTAACGGATCAGCAAAATGTTACCGATGTTTTAATTCAAATTTGTGTTTTTTCATAGAAAGTAAATGTAGTGAAATTTGAAATGATTTTTTTTTATGTTTCAAATGTATCCAATTCTGTAATGCATAATCATGACATTTACTTCTACAACATGCTTGAAATGATAAAACTGAAAGCCTCATACGTTTCCGGGTTTCTCTCATTTTACCACTTTGTTGCCATGGCAACAGAACCAATTAATGTTGTTGATGGAATGAAAATGTACCTTTTAAAAAATTAAAACATTAAGAAAATTTTAAAATGTAATCTTGTTGGTTATTCTTAGTCTTAATAATCATTATATATCAGTTCACTAGAAATTGGGACTCAATTTTCGTGTACCCCACCCACTTTAGGAATGTCAGAATCCACATTCTTACACAATAAAAATAAGGGTACATTTAGTGAGTTGTTGATCAGGTCTTTGTAAAATATGGTAAAAATATTAGTTTTCACCACTATGCCTCGACTGATAGGAAAAAATGCCAGCCTCATGTCGATTTTTGATATTTTTTCATGCTTTTTTAGCCAAATTTCTCTATGAAAACAAGAGTATATGTATAAGAAAAAGGAAAAGGACCCCTTTTCATATTGTTCCAATAGGATGTGAAGTTTTAACATCACCTGTACCAAAATAAATACAAAAAAGAACTAATTTTATCATGTAAATTGAGTATTAGCCATTTTTCAATAATTTGGCGGCCATCTTGGATTTCTCAAAACGTACCATGATTTGACATGTCTACCCATTTTTTTTGTAAACTTCAAACATTTAGCTTTACATTGGTATAACATTTATCCATGGACATTTTTTGCACACAAAAGGTCCCCAGGGACTGTACTACTCGTGAAATAGTAACATATGGTTTGTTTTTTGTTTTTTAGGTTTTACGTCACATCGACACAGTATAGGTCATATCGCGATGTTCCAGCATTACTGGTGGAGGAAGACCTCAGGTGCCCTTCCGTGCATTATTTCCGACACGAACGAGCACCTGAGTAGAACCACTGACATTCCGTAAGCTAGCTGGATAGCTTCCTCACATGAAAGAATCCAAAGTCCCTGTCAGGATTCGAACCCACAGCGTTGAGGGGCAAGTGATTTGAAGTCAACGACCTTAGCCACTCGGCCAAGGACGCCCCATTAACATTTGGTGCTAGCTCATATAAAATTGTTTTCTTGATAATATTATAACTCCAAGTTATCTTCTATAAAGATTTGATAATTGATTACTATAGCTCTAAAACTAAACACAAAAGACATAAGCCGATTTTAAATCAGATGAGTTTGGAGAGTTAACAATGTCGTATTGATCTATTATTCGTAAAAAAAGTTTCAAAACGTGTCCAATATCCGGGACAGCCGCAATGATTGACCTTAAACATATCTTATACTTGGAATGTATCATGAAGAAAAATTCTTGGAAATCACGACAGAATATATCTTAAAATACTTTCCGTGTTTTCGTTTCAGTCTAAAAAGTTCATTTCTTTCATTTTCTATGTCAGTTCGCAATTTCGAATTATTTTATTATAGTAGCCTATATATTTTCGTGCCGATGGTCAATAAAATGACTTAATAACAAGGTTCTGATAACGGTTCAATTCAGAAATTTAAATATATCGGATATCAGTACAGACAATGATGTTTTCATCAAAAGATACGAATCCAATATCCTTTGGAAGTAATTGATTCATTAAAAATATTCAGCTCCTAGAATATGTTCCATGCGCTTGTTGCATTAGCGAAGATGTTAGACCAAGCCTGCTTGATTCACATCAATTAACAATGGATTAATTTATTGATCGAATAATTATTGTATTCAATCTCGTTAGAGTTTCAATTTAAATGATGTAACTCGTACAAATGCATTTAAAAAAACAAAGCATCGTATTACGTAATTGCATGCGTTAAAACTTTATCGTTAAATGTTTAATTTGTGATGAATAAAAATACCGCTTAGCATTAAATTTAATTGAAAGTGCACAGGTATATAATTGAATTATTAATGATCATATTGATAAGATAAGATAAGATAAGATAAGGTGATAAGATAAAATCTCATTCACATATTATGTAGATCTACATATAAAATTTACAGATCTAATTTACAATTTACACATGGGTGTCTAATCAATTGATCGTTTATAAGAGACTTTAATATAGATATCCAAAATAAAGAAAGTTTAAAGAAAAAAAAGTTTCTTTTTTTTTCAATGATGCGCATAGAGCGCAACGTTAACATTTAGCGCTTCTTTACACTATATTTGTATCACGCAAATGGTGTCACGTAAAAATATATGCACGGTCGTTCCAAGTCCTTTTCACAGAGTCGCAAAACCGGAATGGGTAAATGATAAATAAATGAATTTGTATCAGCAGTGTATATATGAATTATAAACATCATCATGATTCAATGAAAATCAACGTTACAAAAGTGTAGTATTACGATACATTATACGTTACGTCTGATTACAGTCCGATATTTACCGAATACCCGTGTTCAACTGCATTACCATTGTGCAAGGTACTGTTATAACCATTGCAATTTAAAGGCACATTATGCCTTATATTTTTTTATTTATTTAATACTTAAGAAATGTCAAACATGTGTTTAATAATGTTGATAAAAAAAGATTCAGAGCATTTACATGTTTAACAACTGAAGAAAGTAGGACTGAACATGCAGTGATGTGTCACAAACTCACAATGGAAGCAAAATGTAAAAAAACTAGTATTTTGACTTTCAAACAAAATACTAATTCCCTATAAGTATACCACCAATTACCAACGTAACAAAGGTAGCAAAACATTCATGCATACGGTAAACAAGTAAACTGTAAATCAAAAACCAAAAATAGAATATTGTTGAGAAATAAAATTGATAGCATTTCTTGGGCATAATGGGCCTTTAATTCCATATTTCATGTTACATAGATAAATGATTCAATACTTGTATATACAAATGTATAAGAATTGATTATACCGTACATATATTTAAATATGTGTCAGGGGGGCCATTAGATAAAATCTATATTCACTATGACGTCAGCAGTCTGACAAAAAGCCATAGTAACCCAATATCCTACGCAGTGATCTCCCCTTATCAGTAAAATCTGCCAAGGGAGGTAATCACTGTGAGGAGTTTGAATTTACGTTGAAATTGTCGACTGCTAAAATTTAGCGGTGTGTAACCGCGAGAAGTATTTTTACAAAAAACGCATACCAACACTTTTCAGTACATATTACTAGAAAGAAAGTTTATTATTAAACATTAGGATTTCCTTCGTACGCTTGTTGAACATTTAACCATAAGAAATAGCACCGAGTATATCAGACCTTATAGAATTATAGTGGCCTCCCATTCAGCCTCAAGACATTAAAGGACACTCATACCTCGGCTTCGGTCCATTAAATGTTTGCAGGCTAACTGATCGGTCACTATAATTCTACGAGGTCATCAGTGATGAGTACTGTTTTTAAACAACATACATGCATACTTACCTCATTTATAGGGATAAACAACCAAATATCGACCAGGTTTTCAAATTTCTCATTTTTGGAATTATATACATGTTCGCTGTAAACTTCGAGCACGTTATTCACGTGCAGGCATTTCTTGTCATTTGCACTAATGTCGCCATAGAGAATTGACAAACAATTGCTGGTGTGAAAACATGATTTTGAGCATTCTAGGTGACTTCTGAAAATAAAGAAATAAACTTACCGTTAAAAGAACGCTCATTCTTCTTTTTATCTGGGAAATGTGTTTTGGTTTCTAGGGAATATCTAAGTAGTGAAACAGCAAATTTTGAATATTTTCAAAAGCGCTTTTACGCGGATGAAATATTTAGATATCATTAACTTCGCGGTGTGATATGGAGGATATTAATTTTGTTTATTTTGCACCTCAGATTGAAATACTAGTTTATTTCACTAGATGAAAAACTAGGTACAAGACTTTCATAAGTGAGTAGCCGCATATATAAAAGCTCGTGTTCAACGAGTGAAATATATAGAGGACATTCAAGTTTTATTTCCCCTATAAGTATAGGATGTATTTTCATCGAGTGTTTTGAGAAAAAAAACTCATGAGTTGCGGTAACCACGAGTGAAATATGATAATTTTCATACCAGAAGATGAAGATAAATCCCGTATTTATAGAGAAATACTTAGAATTTCTGTTTATTATATACTGTTCATTTTTCTCTTTTTTGACATTACAATTTGAAAAAAAATCCTCTTAATGTTTTTGTATTGACTGATTTAAAAAAAAAATAACTTAAAAAGCAAAAGTTATTTATACACATATAACACTTTAGAGGAACAGTATGCCTCAGACGCAAATAAACATTTCTATCTTTAGAAGGGGCAAATAGTAATTGTATTCTGTTTAAATTTTGGATTTAGAGCATATGTTTGAAAAAGTATAACTGCATAAGAATTTTTTTGTCAAAAATGCGGCAAAATGAGAACAAGTAGTACTTTGACTTCCATACAAAATACACTGACGGATTTCGAAACGCATCAGTTGGGTTTATTTATAGGGAAGAGCATATTCAATTTTTAAAATATTTTGCATACTGAAGAGCACATGTGTCTATAATACTCAGTTAAAAAATTGTTACTGCCAATGCCATTTTTTGTTGAGTTTTAGTCGAAAACGCATGGTAACCCGTTTTCACAAAAATCACAAATGGACAAAAAACTGATGCGTTTTCAAAGTCTGTCAGTGTACTTAATCACTTTAACTGCATTAAATTCCATGAGCAGCAGAAGCGAAACATGGTTCTAGTAATTGTAATTGACCAAATGAGTAAAATTTTGGAAACTAAAAGACATCAAAAATAAAAAGCTTTTCAGAAAGAAAAAGCAAAAGCATTTCTGGGGCATAATGGGCCTTTAATATCCGCCTTATATAGTCATTTTGGATCATATACATACCAACTACATACATATGTAATTCTTTCGCAGTTTCTTTTCAAGTATGATTAATACATAACAATCAACATAAGTATTAATGGTATGACATACCATCCATTATATAGACCAATTCCCTTTAAAGATCCTGTAACTCAATTATTTTATGGTTTTATATCATAAATATAATGCTCTAATAAAGATTTATCAATATTTAAAGTTCAAAAAAGCATTATTTGTAAAGATATTACCGAATTTACATTCATGTTAATAAAGAGAGGTAATTGTTTTCTATAAATTTCTATAAATTTTCTCTAAGTCAATTTTTTCAATAAAAAAATGAATGTATATATTTTAATGACCACATATAATGTGGACAAATATTTGCCGTAAATAATTTACATATTCTTCGATGTTTGAAAATTGTTTAAGAAACATAATTATACACATATATAAAAATTTCACTTAAGTATGGTAACAACCTTTATTTCAACATACAGGATCTTTAAAGAAAAGTTCACAGTAAAATTCAAATTGGCTATTTATATATCAAAGAATTACCTTGCGTTAAATGGGTTTGAAGATATAACATTTAGTTGTCCGGTGTCAACATAAAACACGTTTCTGTAGACGTAACGTATGGTGTTACACTTAAAACAACATGTCAATAACAACAGTGCTATCTCTGTCAATAATCTTACACAATACTCCATTGCACAGTTCTTTTGCACGGTTTTTCTCGAGAATGTTTCGCATTAAAAAAAAACTATTTCATAATATAACTTAAAGTCACTCTTGCAGTAAAAATCAGCTTCGAATATACACAGTCATGATACAAACTTTATAATCAGTTATAAATCCATAAAATAACCTTATCTGAAACATAAATAAAAGAGCATGTTTTTCCTTTCCGCGTAATCTATGCTTTTTTTTCGATTATTGTGCAGTAGAAATCGTTTGAACTTCTACTAGAGCAAATAACCTAGAAATTCCTTTGATCAAGTGATCTCAATGGTAATTGAAATAGAAAAAACAGAATACATTGTTTTAATTGTTGTTGGTGTTGTATTTTTTTTTAACTTTTTCTACTTTATCATATAATCTCGTTCCGCTAAAATATTCCTTTCCCTGCACTTCTTTATACTATTAATTATTTGCCATATATTATAGTTCTTTGAATAAGCTGTAGGCCCAATATAAAAATTGTTTGAAATTTTCCACTTTTAAGGTCGATCGTCAGAAAAACAATGAATTCACAATATTATTCCATTTATTTTTAACGATGACGTATCTATTCATTCGGATAACCTCGCCAAATAACCAGTTATCCGAAGTTTGACGGATTCCGGGGAAAGTTGCGAATAGTTTCTATGTTGAAGCACGGATTTAATATAAATCCTTGGTTGAAGAGGTGACGAAAACAAATTGACACTCACTTCCTGTATGTATATCAATTAAGGTCTGAGTGGTTTGCTCTTGCAACAATGTAGGTCATGAAAACTTTCTCCTTTTATATTTTAAAATACAAATAAAATCGACAAGATCATACGTCGCACGCATTAACTCACGATTTTTTAGTCCTTATCCGAAGTTTGACGAAAAGGGCCGAGAAGTTGCGATTTCCGCCTTTACAGTTTTTCGGCCCTTTCCGTCCGCAAATTTTCATCCGATGCTTTTGATCTGTAAATAGCTTTACAAGTGGGACAAAATATTTATTTTGTTCAAAGTACATTTGATAGTTACCATAGGCAGGCATTACATGTTAGTGCCATTATATGACTTCCGGTGAACCTGAGGGCTGAAATACGAAATTAATAAAATCTAAAAAGAACTTCTTGACACATTTCCGTAAGAAATTCTTAATTACTTCTTCTTGTTAGAATATTGAAATGTTTTGCAAATTGTGCTTTTGTAGAACGCAATTTACTAATAGAAACCCCCTCGTGCGCGTTCAGTGTATCACATATCGGTAAATTGATTTAAATAGTGGAAGGTTTGAGTTATTGTTAAAATTCACGTCTAGAACTGAATTTGTGTGACAGAACATCGTCTTTAAAGATTTATTGGTAAGAAAAATAAATGGCTTATGCACGGTAATCTGCCCGGAAGAAAGGCAGAGAAGTTATTATCGAGGCATTCCTGTCATAGTACCACCCGACGCTTTTTTTTGCACATTACATTTTAAAGTGCACATTGCAATGAAAGTTCAATTGTTTAGTACATACGATATGAATCGACATGGTATGGTGGCTGATTTGTGTCATGTCGTGCTTTCACCCCCACCCGCACCCTGCCAAACGAAAAGTCGAGAATAACTAACAAGTTTAAAGGAGACACGGGGGGGGGGGGCAAAAGTCGAGATTTAATTGTAATACGGCGGGGCTGTAAGGTGGAATATTTATTGTTTATTATATAGGACACGGATTAGCGTGCTGTTGTTCGTGCACCCCTCCCCCCCCCCCCCCTTTTTCTTAAAAAGCTCTATTTTACTCTCCGTGTCCCCGCTAATTAGCGTGTGTGCGTGTTTTCGCTGCGCTTTTCGCTTGGCGGGGTCAGGGGCGAAAACACGAATGGCACAAATCAGCCACCATAACATAGTCATTCTTTCGCATCTTTACGGTCTTTTACGTAAAATTTCGGATTATAATTAGTATTCGGCTAAGCTTTCCTTGGATTTAATAAATAAAGATGCTATTTCGTGATCATGCGTGAATGTCGTTACATATACATGATATATTTTCAATATTCTATTAGTTAAACATATTCTGTGTGGTACCAAGCCCTTCAGCCAAAGGCACTCCACTGAAGTTTTTAGACATGACGGGACTGGAAATATTTTTCCGAGATTTGTGTAGGTCAGGACCAATAACTTGTGTGCAAATTTTCAGGATATTCCCTTATCTCATTTTTCAATAATAATTATTCTTATTGTGCAAAAATGACCCCCAAAATGGAAAGCGTTGCAACGCTTTCACTTTAATTCGGCTAAGAATCGCAAAAGTCAATTCAATTTAATTCTGATTATATTTCTTTGTGATCCTTGTTAGAGTTATCCAGTTATAATGTTATTCACTAGATATTTGTAAGATTTCAAATGCATTTTGATTTACATCAGTGGAGTACTTTTAAAGACCAGTTAAAATGGAGAGAATGAGAACGAGGGAGAATGAGTACAAAGAAAATAAAATAGTTATGCATTTCCAAGGTGCTAACTAAGGTGTACACAGTTTTACTTTAGGTACAACAAAGCCGGCAATGGGTTTGGAACATTCAAGTTTACATTCTGCTTTAACGAGTAATATTTCAGTTATTTATAATCAAAATACGTTTTTGGTTATAAGTTAATCGGGTCGTTTTTTTATTGAAAGTAGAATTGAAAGTAGAATTTCTAAAACAAAGCAAGTCTTATATGATGGCAATCTGTATTGCAAATAGAAAATGTCTATAAAACATCTATATGTATCTTTAAAAATTCGGTACATTCCGCCATTTTTCGTCCTTTTCCGTAATGCATGAATAATGGACAGGAGTTCCGAATGTTCCCGCGTCATATACTAACTTAAAGTTAATAAAGCTATATATCTAATGCAAAAAAAAAATATTGTTTGAATTTTAAAAAAAGTATACTTCCAAGGTATGCGAAGTATGAAATAAATATGGTAATTTATTGCCTTAAAAGCGAATGGTGCATGCACAAAATTATTGCTAAACGGATAAAGCAATACTTTAAATAGCAAAATAATAGTTTGATCCGGAACTTTTTATTCTGTTTACGAACATTATTCATGTGATACGTGAACAATGTTTCACAATAGAGACGTTCTATGCAACAACTTTTTCGGGAATCAACCATATAAAAATTGAACCAATATAATTTTACTGTTGATTAATCTTATTAAAATATTTCACAAGATATAAATTTATACCCTTTAATCTTCACACAATAAAACATTTGGTAAATAGACTTACGATCATTATTCATGGACGGAAACCATAAAATGAGGCGGAACCCGTAATCAAAGGAGCCGCGTCACGACAAAACCAACATAGTGCGTTTGCGACCAGCATGGATCCAGACCAGCCTGCGCATCCGCAGTCTGATCAGGATTAATGATGTTCGCTTACAAACCCTATAACAAGTAAAGAAACTGATAGCGAACAACATGGATCCTGATCAGACTGCGCGGATGCGCAGGCTGGTCTGGATCCATGCTGGTTGCAAACCAATTATGTTGGTTTTGTCGTGACGCGGCTCAAATAAGCTTCAGCATGTCAATGAGCAAACAAAAAGTCTTGCCATCTGAAACGCTTTAACAATATAATCCTATATAATAAATTGACCGAATTGTTATCTCGGGTACTGATGCACGAAACACCTTTATCGGAGAGAAATTTCAATTGTATAATCTCCAGCCGGATTTCCAACAGACAATCTGATCGGCTTAATTGAGCTTAAAAATCGATTTCTTAATGCCTAATCAGCATATGCAAAGCAGCATGAGTCCAGATCCATGCTCGTTAGCCACGAAAATTATAGAAATGTATGTAAAAGTAAAATATTATTAAGGGAACAAAGAGAGTGATTACCTTCTCCCTCACTTCGTTCGTCCGAAAATAAATTATTTCTTTCCTAAACCATATAAAACAAACCAATAAATAAGAAAACTCAGATAAGGTTCTGTCGATATGGGTTTACTAAAGCTAGCTCATATGCATATTTTTACAGCAATACATCACACAATATAATGTCATATCAAAGGAACGCCTTAATTAGTACATAGCATTCAAATATATATAAATACTTCTGTTATATAGCAACAACATGAATAATGTTGATTATAATTGAACTACAAGAAAAGCATTGATGCAAAGCATCAAAGGGCGTCCATGCAAGAAATGCAGTAAGTGAAGATGAACTAGTAGACATCTGATGACTAGATATTCTTATAAACGTTTCAATGGTTAATTGGTTTTTACCAGAATTGTATAACATTTATGAATGGGCGGACGAAAGACATTGTTCATCATGAACTATGGTAGGCATACTAGAAATTAGAATATTTATTTTTTCCTCAGGCACTTTAAATTCTATCAATATTAACGATTATATCCAAAATATACTGGTTATATCCAAAGTGCTTTTAGTTGTTTGAATATGTTTCATTTTTCATATTTCATTTCCTGCAAATTTCTCAAGTTCCGTTATTTATAACCATAGCTCGACACGAATGACGTTTCGTTAAACGAAACTACTTCAATAAATAGATTTTCGGACTTTCACAATGTTAAGGTCATCATTCTATTTATAGGTACAGTATAGTCTTCATATTTGGTATTTAGATTGGTCATGGTTAGTAGATGATCCCTATTGATTTTGAAGTCAAAGGTCAAGGTCACAGGGGCCTTGATTTCAAAAAGCGTGTCCGCCCAATAACTTAAGATTCCTTTGACCCACAGTCTTGATATAACATCATTTACCAAATATCAAAGCTCTAGTTTAAACATATTTTATTGTATATATACACATACATAAATTTTCACAATTATACATAAATACATTAATGTAAATATACAAAAGGGTTAGGCTAAAAGTTATAACAACATTATCGGGGGCTCTCCCCTCAAAGATCTAAGCCTTATATCTTCAGAAAAGGGCTTTTCATTTAGCTTTTACAAAATGTACATAATGACCACCGGGCTACAATTTGAACAGTTTTTGTTGTTTCATCAGATGATGTAACAGATAAAATATCTGAGCTCTATGCCATGCACATTCAGAGAAGATTTTTAAAGATTTCATTTTAAACAAGCAAATTCTTGAATTTATATCCCCCACCGAGTACTGGTTATTACTAACACAACAACTGGATACTTATAAGGCTTTATTTACCTAAATTTATCATGACGTGCAAGTTTCATTTTCGTATTGATGATTCCCATAAAGTCTTGTTGAAATCAATCCAGCAGTTTCAAAGAAATAGGAATATTGCTCTATATGCATACTGCAAACTAACCAAGGACCATAACTCTGTCTTGAAGGCTCTGACGGGAACAAGGCAATGACTTGCGCATCTCCTCTTGGTATTGATTGTTCCAATAGTTTCCTTGAATTCCAGCCAGTAGTTACAGAGAAATAGCAAGGAAACGATTATTACTCTATATGCATACTGCATAACCAATCAAGGGTCATAACTCTGTGTTGTAGAGTCTTAGTGGAACAATGCAATGATAAGCACATCTCCTCTTGGCATTGATGGTTCCCATAAGATTTTGTTGAATTCTGGCCCATAGTCGCCGAGAAATAGTGTGGAAACGATAATTGCTCTATATGCATTCTACATAACTAATCAAGGGCCATAACTCTATCTTGAAGGGGCTGACCAGAACAAGGCGATGATACGCACATCTCTGGATATTGAAGGTTCCCATAAAGTTTCATTGAATTCCAGTCGTTACTTGCAAAGAATGCCACAGAAAAAAAAATTGACCTATATAAATACTGCTTACAAATCAAGGGCCATTACTCTAAGTTAAATGGTCTGACCGGAACAAGGCGATGATATGCCCTACTCTTAGAATAGACAGTTTCCATAAAGTTTTGTTGAATTTCAGCCAGTTGGTGCAGAGAATTAGCGCAGAAACTATTATTGCACTATATGCATACTGCATAACTAATAAAGGGCCATATCTCTTAGTTAAATGGTCTGACCGGAACTAGGCAACGATTTGCGCATCTCATCTTGGTATTGAATGTGTCCATAAAGTTTCATTAATTTCCAGAAAGTAGTTGTAGAGAACTTACGTGGAAACGACAAATGGGCCGGATGGAAGGACGGACAGTCGGACAAATGGGCCGGATGGAAGGACAGACGGAAGCCCGGACGGATGGACAACACCAAAACAATATCCCCCTCCCGTTTCCATCGGGAAAGGGGGATAAGCATCTATTTTTAGCCCTCATGACCCAGATGTTCAATGAGCAGAGCCATTTAAAGAATTTTATTAATTTTATTTGGGCTTCCTTTTAGGAACATCCTAGGAATACTTCAAAAAGTTTGGCCCAATAAATATTTAAAATGTTTACTAAAATATATCCAATTTTTAATGATATGATAAGCACACACAAATTTCCCAAATATAAGCAATATGGTCATTTCTAACAACAAGAGGGCCACGATGGCCCTGAAATCGCTCACATGTATTAAGGTCCCTGGGCCTAGGCCAATTTTAAACCAGGGGCTTTTATTTAGACAAACTTGGTAGATATTCAAAAGAAGATATTGCATGCTTAGTATCTAAACTCTAGCTCTTTGAGTTTTTTATAAGAAAGTTTTTTTAAGTTTTTATTATACACATATAAGGAAAATCAATGACCGCCGGGGCAGAGCCAATTTAAACCCCAGGGCTCTTATTTGAACAAACTTGGTAGACGTTGTTACATGAAGAAGGTGTTTCATGCTTAATATCTAAGTTCTAGATATTTTTTTTTTTAAAGATTTTGTAAGGTTTTTACTATATAAAAAATAGGGAAATCAATGACTCCCTCGGGCTGGGCCAATTTTTACCCCAGGGCTTTTATTTGAACAAACCTGGTAGACACCCACTAGAAGATGTTTCATGCTTTATATCTAAGCTCTAGCTATTTGGGTTCTTTAAAAGAAGATTTTGTAAGTTTTTACTATATACAAATAAGGAAAATCAATGACCCCCTGGGGCGGGGCCAATTTTTACCCTAGGGCATTTATTTGAACAAACTTGGTAGACACCCACTAGAAGATGTTTCATGCTTCAAATCTAAGCTCTAGCTTTTTTTGTTTTTTAAAAGAAGATTTTTTAAGTTTTTATTTTATACAAATAAGGAAAATAAATGACCCCCTGGGGCGGGGTCAATTTTTACCCCAGGGTTTTTATTTGAACAAACTTGGTAGACACCCACTAGAAAATGTTTCATGCTTAATATCGAAGCTCTAGCTATTTGGGTTCTTTAAAAGAAGATTTTGTAAGTTTTTACTATATACATGTACAAATAAGGAAAATCAATGACCCCCTGGGGCGGGGCAAATTTTTACCCCATGGCTTTTATTTGAACAAACTTGGTAGACACCCACTGGATGATGTTTCATGCTTAATATCTAATCTCTAGCTATTTGGGTTCTTTAAAAGAAGATTTTTAAGTTTTTACAATATACTAAAAAGGAAAATCAATGACCCCAAGGCCAATTTTGACCCTAGGGCATTTATTTGAACAAACTTGATAGACACCCACTAGAAGATGTTTCATGTCAAATATTTAAGCTCTAGCTCTTTCGGTTTTCTAAAAATAGATATTCTAAGTTTTTTCTTTCAGTTGCCATGGCAACCAGAGTTCTGCTTGGAATTAAATTCTTTGAACAATTTTTAAAGTTGACTACCAAAGGAACATTCCTGTGAAGTTTGGATGAAATTGGCTTAGCTGTTTATGAGGAGATGTCGTTTAAAGTAAAAGTTTGCGGATGGCCGGACGAAAGGCGATCACAAAAGCTCACCATGTCACTTTGCGACAGGTGAGCTAAAAAATCATGCTAAAAATAACTGCTACGAAATAATTATTATACATCAAACATTGAATATTATACAATAATTCAAACCAAAAAAATTACATTCATATGGGTTACTAAGTACATATATTCAACACTATACAACATGCCAACGTCTTATTCACCCTACATCTATATGAACTTAAGAGTTCGCTTACAAAGGAAACACTGTCTCCCTTTAACATTAATTACCAATTTTTCTTTAACTTCATTATCAACATCAACATCACTGCCAACACTATTTCTTAAACTCCTTCGGGTGCATTCTTTTAATATGTCTTAAAAGAATACCGTTTGTTTTAGAATTTGTTCCACAGAATTGACAGGTATGTTTTTGTACTGTGAAGTTTTTGCTTAGTTTCTCCAGATGGATCCTTTTGACATGTTTTATGAGGTCAGTATGTGTTTTAGAACTTTTCTTGCAGAATTGGCATGGGAACTTCCTTTCCAATGAATGAATCAGTCGATGGTTTATAAGATAGTTTTTGGTTGCAAATGATTTCTTGCATATCTCACACTGAAAATCTTTCTTTCCCCCATGTGCAGATACTGTATGCAAGTGTAAAGCTTCCTTTCTTGGGAACCCTTTCCCACAAGACGAACACGTGAATGGCAACGTGTTACTGTGTAGAAGTTGGTGCCTCTTTTCACCTTTCCGAGAAGCAAATTCTTTCTTGCATATTTCGCAACTAAACTGCTTGCCAAGAACATTAGGTGCTTTTTCTTTTTGCTTTAATTCAACTGTAATATTATTACAATTAGTTTTAATTTCAAAGGCCTTCTCTTGATCCATATCTTCCTCAGTATATTTGGAACTCCTATAGTCTATACCATTACTTGTTTTAGCCAAGTCATTATTTGCATTTCTGTCTTCCTGGTCAGAGTTCTTTTCTTTATTCAAATTCCGATCCCTTTCTTCGTCTAATTCCTCTATCTGGTTTTCTAAACCATTATCTACAACATCATTATCATTTTCACCAGTATCATCTTCAAAGTGAATATCATTCGTTTTTAATGTATCAGATTTCGAAAATGATGATTTTGACAACAAATGCTTCGCTTTTATGTGTTTTCTAACATCGCTTCTGTTTTTGTACGTTTTCTCACAAGTGCCACACTTAAACTGTCTAAATTTTGTATGACTTATTCTATGTTTTTTCATATAATGATTCGTTGCAAATGTTCTTTTGCATACATCACACTCAAATAATTTCTTGCCTGTATGGACATTTATCACATGTATATTTAAATAATCTTTTCGAGGGAAGCCTTTCTTACAAACTGAACAAGCATAGGGTAACTTGTCACTATGTGAGTACATATGTCTCTTAAAATTACCGTCAGAAGTGAAAGTTTTGTGACATATTTTACAACTATTTTTAGTAACCCTTTGACATTGCTTATCCTTTAACTGTGATGCTACGTCATGTATTTCTATTGTTTGAACGCAATCAACATTATCTACAGCTGTAGCATTTTCTTTATCACTTACCCCATTAATACCAGTCCTATCTTGACTTTTTTTACTTTTTAAAAGTTCTGAACTTTTGACACAATTATCCATCACATCAGTTAGCATGTGTGCAGTTCTTTCATCAGAATCTAAATCAGTTGCTCTATTCAAATTGCTGTCACTATCAAATGACACACCTATTGTATCATCATCTGCCTTATTTATTTTCCCTTCATTATGTCCTTGTGCTTTGTTAGCAATCTTTTCACAAGCTTCCAATCCACTTAATCCGACTTCCAGCGAATCTTCATCATTCCTCATAGCAGGGGTTAAATCTGATTTATCCTGAGATTTAGATACCTTAGCATGACTTCTTTTAGCATGTTTATCACGATCATGTTTTGTTTTAAAAGTTTTCGTACATAAATCACATTGAAAATTTCTAACATTTACATGCCTTGCTTTATGATTTTTCAAGTCATTTTTTGTAGCAAATGCCTTATTGCATACTTCACACTCAAATGTTTTTTCTCCACTATGGGCATTTATCATATGTAATTTCAACTGATCATTTCTCGAGCAGCCCTTGTCACATACTGAACAAGTATAGGGAAAAATGTCATTATGCAGGATCGAATGTCTTCTTCTATGATACAACTTTGAAAAAGTTATCTGACAAATTTCACAAGTAAGACTGGTATTTAAATCCTTCTGCCCTTGTTTTGTCCTGATCTTTGGGTAAATTCTTCTTCTTCTATTGCCATTCGATTCAGTCACGCTCAAAATGTTCACATCTGTGTCTGTTAAATTCTCTTTATCATCAATGGTCACAGAACGTTCATTTACATAATTGTCACCGTTACGAGATTCACCTTCATTTGCATTATTACCACTGTTGCCAACACCTAGATCCTCATAACCTGTAAGATCTGATTTACGTCCAGGTGTTTGGATCTGTGAATGATTATGTCTCCTCATATGCTTTTGTAGATCATGTTTTGTTTTAGATTTTTTCAAACAAATATTACATTGAAAATTTCGTATGTTTGTGTGTCTGACTTTATGACTATTCAACAAAAACTTCCTTGCAAAAGATTTCTTACATATATCACATTCAAATAATTTAATTCCCGTATGAGCATTTATCATGTGAATCTTTAGGGATTCTAAACGCGGAAAGCCTTTTTCACACACTGTACATACATGTGGCATTTTTTCACAATGTAAAATCATGTGTGTCTTCAAAAAACTCGGGCAACTAAACATCCTACCACATATTCTACATACATTACTGTTGTTTGCTGATGCTATTTCTTGTCTTTGTTGTGAGTTAACTACATGCACCGTGTTACTTTGTTCTAATATTTCATCTACATTCTTAACGCGTTTTAAATCATCCTCACTAGCAATTACAGTCTCTACATTGGTTGTTTTAGTTATACATGTAATATCTTCTTTATTCACTCTTTGATTCTCATTTTTGTCAAAGTCATCAATACCAGCTTCATACACCTTTCTATTTATATCCACATTTCCAGAGTCTTTTGACCTCAAATCATTATCACTGTCCACGATTGTATCGTGTATTTTACTTTTTGTATTTGCCAAAACAACTGTGTCTGATGAAACACTATTTTTACTATTACCACCTTTCGCAGCTGTTTTCCTTTTTGTAAAGGTTTCTTGAAACAATGCAAAGATTGCTGTCTCGGGGTCAACGCTTACTTTCTTTGTTTTACTTTTCCCTGAATGTTTGCTACTTATATGATGTTTAAGCCCTCTTTCTGTTTTGTAAGTATTCCCGCATGTAAAGCATAAACAACTACTGCCAGATAATCCATTTGTTCCAAGTTCCTTCGAAATCTTGTTTGTTGCAAAACTCTTTTCATCGTCCTGGTCCTGAATGCTATTACTTTCCTCAGAGTTTCTAATGGCTATTTCATCTACGGATCTACCATTTTCAAACATACCTTTTGATTTATTTATTGGATTACTTAAAGACTCTCTGAATATTTCAACAGCGTCACTTTTATTTTCGGCAGCAAATTGTGCATATGTTGTCTTCAATTTATCACAGTTAACAAAGTTTGGATCCTCATGCAGTTTTGGCACATGGACTTTTTTGATATGCTTTGAAAGATCACCCTGACTTCTGTATCTTTTCACACAAATACTACACGAGAAATTTTTCACTGAGGAATGTCTAAGTTTATGTTTTTCTAAATATTGTTTCTTGGCAAACAATTTCTTACACACATCACACTGGAAAGATTTTTTCCCATTATGAACAGTTATCAAATGGTTTTGAAATACATCACTGCGCTTAAATCCACGTTTGCATAATGAACAGGTAAACAGACAATAGTCACTGTGAACAAACATATGTCTCTTAAGGTGACATGCATTTTTAAATTCTTTGTTACAAACTGTGCATTTATGCGAGTCTCTCCTTTTAATTTGTATCTCTTGATCTTCATTCATTACACCATTAGTTGTTTGATTTGCACAATTTTCATCAGCAGTTGTTGCAGGCAAGTCCATCAAATGACTCTCAGTAAGCTCAGGCAAGTATTCTGAAGAATCTTTGTTGACAGCAAGTTCAAGCAAATCTTTTGAAGGAATTTCATTGGTAGTAGAATCTTGGAAGTCAGCCAACTCTTTCTCAGGACTTTCATTTACAGTAAGCTCAGGAATGTCCTTTGAATGACACTTCTCCGCATTTTTTTCAGATAGGTTCAGTGAATGACTTTTAGAAACAGTAACATGAGGCAAGTCCTGTGTATTACTTTCATTCGTTATACGCTTAGGTAATCCTTTTGTCTTCTTTGATTTTTTTACATACTCAAAACAGCCATTGTGTACTTTTTGTAGATGGTCCCTCAAGTCCCACTTATCATGGAATTTTTCCTTGCACTGATTACAATCAACGTTTGCCTCATGGAAATGATTCTTAATATGAGTAATCAGCCTATTTTTTGATGAAAATTTTTTGGAGCAAGTATCACACCGGTAATACCCGTGTTCTAAATCAACATGAGTCTGCAAAGATCTTAGACTGATAAATCGTTTACAACATATGGAGCAATACAAATGTTTGTCCAGGACATGAGAGTAAAAGTGTACTTTCAATTTTGTTTTGTTAGAATAGGATTTTGAACAAATGCCACAAATAAACCTTGTCCCAATTTCCTTAAACAAATTTGTATAAGAATAGCCTTCTGGCAGGTCGTCATTTTTCTCACTATTTAGTGAATGGTCACTTTCTGTAGCTTTGTTTTCTGTATTGGTGGACGAAGTGGAATACAAATAAAGTAACATTTCAATGGTTGGTTTTGTCTTAAATTTTGCATTCATTTTCTGTTCAGTTTTCAAATCAACAAAATCTAAATATTCATCAATATATTGTTTATTTTCAGCTGCCTTTTGTTCTTCTGTAATAAATACACTCTGATGCTCACTCAAGTCATAAGTTAAGTGTTCAATAGGTTTATCAACCAACTTGTCTACTTTTTCATTGTGATTGGTATTATCAACCATATCTTCATTTATGTCATCCACATCCATCTCAATAACCAACTTGTCTTCTTTTTTACTATGATCAATATTATCAGGCATATCTTCATTTATGTCATCCAAATTCATCTCAATTACCAACTTGTCTTCTTTTTTACCATGATCAATATTATCAACCATATCTTCATTTATGTCATCCAAATCCATCTCAATAAATTCATTAATGTTATCCTCAAGGGAAGACTGGGCAAGCTTTTGTAGAAACTGCACCATATTATTAGCAGCTTCATTATCTTCTACTGATTCAAAATTCTGTTCAAAAATATCGGTCATGTCATCATTTATGACTAACTGGTTTACTGGTTGAGGCTCTAAGACATTTTCTTCAACTAATTCATCACCATTAAAGCTTTGTTGTAACCAATAGGCCTTTTCACTCTGGCCAGGTTTTAATGTTTTATCCATTGCGGACAAGTCTTGTTACTGAAAAAGAAAAAGCATATTGTTAAAGGAACTCCACTGAGGTAAAAAAGCAAACAAAGTGAGGCACTTCAAACGGAAAACTCTGCAAAGGATAATAAAGAAATATGCACAGAATTAAATTGGAAATCAATTTTTTGGCAACACTTTTCATTTTTGGTTATTTTGTGCAATAAAATGATAATTCTGGAAAAACCGGGAGAGGAAATAATCTGAAAATGTGCATTAATGTTATCAGTCTAGACATATATCAGCATTAATGGTACACAAATATAAATATGGGGGGGGGGGGTTGGTCCCATCAAGTCGAAAAACCTCAAAGGAGTCCCTTAAAGATGCATTATTTAATATCAGACAATCACACTATGCTTCAGAAATAAATAATTTGTTAATTCTCAGGAGGATAAAGCATTCAAAGAATGGTTTTAGAGCATGATTGAATGGTTTTAGAGCATGATTGATGCTTATTACCTTAAATAAGCACTGAATGTAAAATTATAGGTGACCCATATTCGAACTTGACCTAGAAATCATCAAAACAAACTTGCAGACCAATTTCCAGAATATTTGAATAACAACAGTAGCCACTAGAGAGTTAACAAGATTTTTCTATTTTTAGTCCCTGTGACCTAGTATTTCATCCAAGATACCCATGTTTGAACTCATACGAGCATAACTCATAACTAGAAAAGCATCCTGACCGAGTTTGATGACAAATGAGTCAAAAATATTACCACTACTAGAGTGTAAACAAGTTTTTTTCCTAATTGTGTGACCTAATTTTTGACCCCAGGTGACCCATATTCGAACTTAAGTTAACCTAGAAAATATCAAAACAAACTTTCAGACTAATTTCAAGTGATTTTTTATCAAAGCAGTAGCTACTAGAGTGTTAACAAGATTTTTCTATTTCTAGCTCCTGTGGCCTACTTTTTCATCAATAGCTACTAAAGTGTTTACACAGTTTTTCCATAGATTGGCGGTGTGATCTAGTTTTTGACCCCAGGTGACCCATATTCAAAAAAACTTGACCTAGAAATCATCAAAACAAACTTTCAGACCAATTTCCAAGATATTTGGATCAAAACAGTAGCCACTGGAGTGTTAACAAGATTTTTCTTGCATATCAGACAGGATTATCTACCATTTACACCGGTGCTAGAAAACTCTGTCTTACACCCCCAATGTAAGACAAGTCGCGTGCTGTTAATGACGTAATTGATGCGCGCCTTTTATGAATGAATTGCGTTCTAAGGATGACGTCACTTAACCATCATGAATGAATTGTACGTTCATACGCTACTATAAGAAACAAGAGCCCGGTATGAGCCGGGTGATGCTCCCCGAACAGGTTTTGGACACAGGAAAGTACACCTCTTGTAGTTTCAGAGTTATGTCCCTGGAAAAAGTTCAGAGTGCAATAATTCCAAAATTAGGCAAGGCAGAGTTACTGTTCTTTGCACTGCACTTCTAATCAATGTGATCTATCAACCTACAAAGTTTCTTGATGATACCTCTTATGATTTCTTAGTTATGTCCGGGACAACTTCAAAAAGTAACAAGAGCGATCAGTAATCACATGTGTCGCCAAATAATGGCCAATTTCATGTTGGGACAAATTTTGTGACAGACGGACAGACAGACAGACAGTGCACAACTAGACTTGGTACTGATCAATCATGTAAAGTTTGGATAAAATTGCACCAGTAGCTTATGAGGAGTAGTCCGGACAAGCTTTTGCGTATCTGGCAACACACAGAAAAAAATACCTTTTTATCAAAGGGCCATAACTCAGCCAAAAATCATTCAACCGGAAAACCCGTGCAATATGCGCAGGACTTGAGCTACAGATCAATCCTGTAAAGTTTCATTGAAATTGCATAAGTGGTATAAGAGAACTAGTCCGGACAAACTTTAAAAATAAAAATAATTAAAGGGCCATAACTCTGACAAAAATCATTGAACCGGAAAATTCTGACAATATGCACAACTAGACTTGGAACTGATCATTCCTGTAAAGTTTGGATGAAATTGCATCAGTAGTTTATGAGGAGTAGTCCGGACAAGCTATTGTGTATCTGGCAACACACAGAAAAAAACACCTTTTTATCAAAGGGCCATAACTCGGCCAAAAATCATTCAACCGGAAAACCCTTGCAATATGCGCAAGGACTTGAGCTACAGATCAATCCTGTAAAGTTTCATTGAAATTGCATTAGTGGTATAAGAGAAGTAGTTATGACAAACTTTAAAATTAAAAATTATTAAAGGGCCATAACTCTGACAAAATTCATTGAACCGGAAAATGCTGACAATATGCACAACTAGACTTGATACTGATCATTCCTGTAAAGTTTGGATGAAATTGCACCAGTAGTTTATGAGGGGTAGTCCGGACAAGTTTTGTGACGGACGGACGGACAGACGGACGGACGGACGGACGGACAGACGGACAGACAGACGACGGAGAAGTGATCCCTATATGTCGCCACTACTCCGTAGAGGCGACACAAAAATAAACAAAGGGCAATAACTCCAGAATTAGGCAAGGCAGAGTTATGATTATTGTGCACTGCACATTTACCCATTGAGATATATCTACCTACAAAGTTTCATGTTGATATCTCTTATAGTTTTACAGCTATGTCCTGGACAAGATTTTTCTAAAAGGGGAGATAATTAAAAAATGATGCTTAACAGAGTTATGGTACTTTTGCACTGCACCTCTTCTCAATGAGATCTATCTACCTACAATGTTTTATCTTGATATCTCTTATAGTTTTAGAGTTATGTTCCGGACAAACTTCAAAGCGTTAAAATTAACAAGGGCAATAACTCCAAAATTAAGACAAAAAGCGTTATTGTTTTTATTCACTGCACATCTACCCATTGAGATCTTTTCACCTACAAAGTTTCATGTTGATATCTCTTATAGTTTTAGAGCTATGTCCCGGACAAGATTTTTCTATAAGTGGAGATAATTCAAAAACCGGGCAAAATAGAGTTATAGTTCTTTGACACTGCACTCCCCCTCAATGCCCTCTACCATTGTATAAAGTTTCAACAAATTATCTCCAAGGGTTTTCAAGTTATGCTCCGGACAAGACAACGGACGGACAGACGGACGGCCGGACGGACAGACGGACGGCCGGACGGACAGACGGACAAGAAGCCGACCATATGCTCCCCCGAAATTTTTTGGGGAGCATAAAAAGTCCGTAATGAGAATAACAGCTTTCGTAATTTCTGTTCTGAAAATAATTGATATACAATATGCAAGAAAAAGAATCAAACACCGGTTGTCGGTACAGACGGGAATATCTAGCTCTCAGGTAACTGTTTAGCGGAAACTCGGCAGAGCCTCGTTACCGCCGTTAACAGTCACCCTCGAGCTAGATATTCCGGTCTGTACCGGCAGCCGGTGTAAGATTCTTATATTCTATTTTTAGATCCTGTGACCTAGTTTTTTTATCAAAGTTTGATGATGATTGTGGCAAAAATGTGACAACTAGAGTGTTAGTGAACAAATGTGGACGGACAACAAATGACGGACGATGCCTACAAGCGATGGTCATTCAACGATCCTAAAAGCTTACCCTGAGCTAGCTCAGGTGAGCTAAAAACATCTTTTTATATGCCCGAAAGAACTTTGGGCACATTATGTTATACCCCTTGGCGTCTGTCTGTCCGTCCGTCTGTTAGCAATTTGGTTTCCAGAGCATAACTTAAATTCCATTTGGCCCACAGTATTCAAACTTCATAGGATGATTGCCCATATTGGGAAGATGACCCCTAGTGTTTTTGAGGTCACAAGGTCAAAGGTCAAGGTCACTATTACCCTAAAACTGAAAATGGTTTCCGGAGCATAACTTAAGTTCCATTTGGCCCACAGTTTTCGAACTTCATAGGATGATTGTCCATATTGGGTAGAAGAATCCTATTGATTTTGGGGTCACAAGGTCAAAGGTCAAGGTCACTATTACCGTAAAACTGAAAATGGTTTCCGGAGCATAACTTAAGTTCCATTTGGCCCACATTATTCAAACTTCATAGGATGATTGCCCATATTGGGTAGAAGACCCCTATTGATTTTGGGGTCACAAGGTCAAAGGTTAAGGTCACTATTAGCTAAATACTGAAAATAGTCTCCGGAGCATAACTGAAGTTCCATTTGGCCCACAGTATTCAAACTTCATAGGATGATTGTCCACATTGGGTAGAAGACCCCTATTGATTTTGGTGTCACAAGGTCAAAGGTCAAGGTCACTATTAGCTTAATACTGAAAATGGTTTCCAGAGCATAACTTAAGTTCCATTTGGGCCACAGTATTCAAACTTCATAGGATGATTGTCCATATTGGGTAGAAGACCTCTATTGATTTTTGGGTCACAAAGTCAAAGGTCAAGGTCACTATTACCCTAAAACTGAAAATGGATCTGCAGCATAACTTAAGTTCCATTTGGTCCACAGTATTCAAACTTCATAGGATGATTGTCTATATTGGGTAGAAGACCCCTATTGATTTTGGGGTCACACGGTCAAAGGTCAAGGTCAGTATTACCCTAAAACTGAAAATGGTTTCCGCAGCATAACTTAACTTCAATTTGGCCCACAGTATTCAAACTTCATAGGATGATTGTCCATATTGGGTAAAGACCCCTTTTGATTTTGGGGTCACAAGGTAAAAGATCAAGGTTACTATCACCTTTAAACTGGAAACAGTTTTCACTCAATAACTCAAGCATTAATCCACCTACAGCTGTAAAATTTTATAGGATTCACAGCTTTATACCCCTGACGTCTTTTCGTCCATCCGTTGTAGCATTTTTACTTACAAGATAACAACTTGATGGTGGTGCTTTGAAAACAGCAACTGTATATATATACATGAATGTTCTTCAGCTATAAAGGAGGATTGATTTTTGAAGGAGGTAATACTGTATTTAATTCCCATGTCTTACAAATGCTTCATCCTTACTAAAAGAACAAGAATCTGTGTTTGATAAACACAAATGTCCCCGCGCTCACTGTTTTCAATAATTTAACTTTAGAGAGTGAAGTAGCTAATTTGTATGTGTCTCCTCACCTGAGCATGTTTTACTCTATCCTTCAGTTTCTTTTCAATCTTAGCCTTTTCATCTTGATTATTTCTCTCAAAAGCCTTTAGCTATTAAACTCTGTAAGTAAATGCCTTCATTAATTGTTAACACTTTTTTAAATGATAAGAAAGAACAATTTGTTACTAAGAGATGCAAGCAAATTATTGCAGTTCATGAAGAAAACCAATCATGTGTAGAAATCTGTAATTGGCACCCTTAATCTTGACCAACTGACCCCTACCTCTATCAAAAGGAAGAATATCATGTAAGTTATCTTCCTACCAATTATAATACAAATCTGTCAATAAATAAAGGCTGTATGAGCAAAAGTGTAAAAATCTATTTTTAGCACTGGTGACCTTGACCCAACTGACCCCTACCTCCATCCAAATGAAAATACCTCAATTTTATGTTCCTACAAAATATACAAGACATCTGTCGATAGAATAAGGTTAATACACCTGTAAAAGTGTAAAAAATCTATTTTTGACATTGGTGACCTTGACCCAAATGACCCCTAAAGGAAAAGGAAGAGGACCTCCCTTGGTATGACTATTATAAACATGAAAGACATTAACTTAACTAGAACTCCGCGAGTCGGATGTGTCGCCTTGTGAACAATGTAGTTTAGGGGAAATGGCCAGGACAAAAATGAAATATGAAAAATAACAAAGGGCAATAAGTGCAGAGCAGCAGTTTCTGTACACTGCACTTCTTATCAATAAGATCTATCATTCTATGATGTTTCAAGTCCATAGCTTTCATACTTGAGGAGAAATGACCAGGACAAAAATAAAGTAAGAAAATCAACAAAGGGCAATAACTCAAAAATAAGAAATGCAGAGTATCAGTTCTTATGCACTGCACTTCTTTTTAATGAGAACTATCATCCTATGAAGTTTCAAGTCCATAACTTTTATACTTTCGGAGAAATGGCCTGGACAAAAATTAAGTATGAAAATTAACAAAGGGCCATAACTCAAAAATTAAGAAATGCAGAGTACCGATTCTTGTGCACCGCACTTCTTAATAATGAGATCTATCATCCTATGAAGTGTCAAGTCCATAGCTTTTATACTTAAGGAGAAATGGCCCGGACAAAATTAAAGTATGAAAATAAACAAAGGGCAATAACTCAAAAAATAAGAAATGCAGAGTACCAGTTCTTGTGCACTGCACTTCTTCTTAATGAGACCTATCATCCTATGAAGATTCAAGTCCATGGCTTTTATACATTAGGAGAAATGGCCCGGACAAAAATAAAGTATGAAAATTAACAAAGGGCAATAACTCAAAAATTAGGAAGTGCAGAGTACTGGTTCTTGTACACTGCACTTCTTAATAATGAGATCTATTATCCTATGAAGTTTCAAGTCCATAGCTTTTTTAGTTGAAGAGAAATGGCCCGGACAAAATTAAAGTATGAAAATAAACAAAGGGCAATAACTCAAAAAATAAGAACTGCAGAGTACCGGTCCTTGTGCACTGCACTTCGGGTTATTGAAAGAAGCATGCATACCAAGTTTGAAGTCAATCAGACTTATAGTGACTGAGTTATGCTTCGGACAAGCTTTAGGGGACGCCGACGCCGACAACGACGCCGACACAGACGCCGCCGACAAAAGTAACCCCTATATGTCACCTTAGAGGCGACACAAAAATAAAGGCTGTATGAGCAGAAATGTTTACATTTATTTTTTTTACACAAGTGACCTTGACCCTGACCTAGAGATGCCTAATGCTACAAAGAATTAGAGGACCGTTAAAGGTATCCACCTACCAAATATGAAAGAAATCATTAAATAAATTAAGTAATTAGGTGAAATTTTTTGATACATCCAACTTGGCGGAAAAGGTTAACCATACAAGGCTCTATTTTCAAAGCGATAAAAAGGGAAATTACTGGGAAATGCATGGCACATTTCAGGGCATTTTTTGCCAAAATTGTGAAGGGGCCTGGGCCTGTCCATTTTGTGAAAAAAGCGCGATATGTCATAAAATTGTGAAACAAGAGCTGTCGGTAGGACGGCAACGCTCGACTATTCTTAGTGCTTGATAGTAAAAAAAATGCTTGATACAGTTACCTCCTCCTGAATATTTGAGGTATTACAAAAAACTTTAACATAAATTCTAAGTCAAAAAAGGGGCATAATTCTGTCAAAATGCTTGATAGAGTTACCTCCTCCTGTCTACAAGTTGGGGTCATGATGGTGAACAAGTGTGCAAAGTTTCAAAGCCATATGTCAATGGACTTTGAAAATATTTGAACTATTACAAAAACTTTAACATTAGTGGTTACGCCGACGCAGACGCCGACACCGACACTGACGCCGACACTGACGCCGACGCTCGGGTGACTGCAATAGCTCTACTTATTCTTATCGAATAGTTGAGCTAAAAATGACATAATAAAATTTGCCATTTAATGAAATTTTGAAACAGGAAATGATGAAGCTTGATAATAATTTCTGTAAAATCTGCTTTGAGCTGGTACATTAATCTGGTAAACATGCACAAATACCATATAACTTGATTAAAACTATTTACATGTTTGCAATAGGGAAAAATCAAGTTTTACCAGAAGGTAAACAATGAAATTTGAAGACAAAGTCACAAAACTTTATGAAATCTCTTTTGAAATTGTGAATTTTTTCCTGCCTCTTTGTGAAAAAAAGTGCACTTTTGAATTGTGAAGGGGCCTGTTATCAGCCCCTGTTATAGAAGGAAAAAATGCCCTGCATTTATATAACTTGGCAATATCATGTACATTGTATTGATAAGTAAGTGTAAAAATTATTAAGCCATTAGTTCAGATAGAACATAAGATATTTCCAACTTGCCGGTTTAGGTTAACCATTATTCATTTTTTAAGTGCTGAAAAGGGCCATAACTTGGTGCAAATGGAAGCCATAGTTATGTAACTTGCCCAGATCATATACTTTGTATGGATTAGTAAGTGTGTAAATTATGAAGCCATTGGTTCAGGTAGAACTTATGAAAAATGCAACTTGCCGTTCTAGGTTAACCTCCTACGGACAGAAGGACGTTCCAACATTTTGGGTTTAGGGGCTATTTTCTTTGTTATTTTCTTTGTTTTCTTAAGGGCTACTAGCCCATAAACCCTTTGATCATGGAATGAACCTATTGTTCTCTTTTGTTCTCTTTACTGTTATATAGCACCTAAACCCAAAATGTTTGCTCGGACGCACAGACAGACGAAGGGACTGTTCAATTACTATATGCCCGGGGGCATAAAAAGTACTTTCAGGCATATAATTCTCTGCCTAGCGGTGCTATTATAGTGCCATAACTTGGCCAAAAATCATTCAACCGGATATCGTATGCAATATGTGCAAGGATTTGAGCAACAGATCAATCCTGTAAAGTTTCATTGAAATAGCATAAGTGGCATAAGAGGAGTAGTCCAGACAAACTTTAAAAATTAAAATTATTAAAAGGCCATAATTCGGACAAAAATCAATGAACTGGCAAATGCTGACGAAAAGCACAACTAGACTTGGTAGTTGGTACTGATCATTCCTGTTAAGTTTGGATGAAATTGCACCAGTAGTTCATGAGGATTAGTCCGGAGACAAATATGCGAAAACGTGTCAAACACAAACAAAATTTATTTCTCAGTATTTAAGCGGTCAATTGATTCCCGCTCCAATGTAACAGGTAGGCTGTCTGATAAGCTAATGATATTTTACATCCCACAATATAAAATTATGTGAAGGGGGGTGGGAGTACTAATTTTATAACTGATACCGATTTGCCCGAGTGGCCATGATTTGCATACATAGAATAACTAGAAATTTGTCAACAATTTGCTTTACGTAACAAATAATTATGTGTAAATTAAACAATCGGCGATTTTCTTCCTAATATTAGCTGTACCGAATAACGGACCCATTCACAATCTGAATCACCAATGGTCTTTCACAATTTTTAGAATGGGTCGGCAACAGACCCATTCACAATTCTGTAAAAATTCACAATCTACATAAATTCAGCTTAAAATTTTGTCTTTTTCCTGATTTTTTTCTAATATAAGTGATTAAAATCTCAATTTGTCTTTGCTTTGATGTATTGTTACTTCACCTTACTGCCGATATTCAAACTAAAGGTTGCAATCTCCTATGCAGTGATCTCTCCTTATCAGTATAGAGACCAGTCTGCCACCACGTACATTTTTAAAAATATTTTTTTATTTTATATTTTTTAGCTTTTGAATTTATTTTTCATTATTTTGTATACTTTTGATTTTTTGATAAATAAAACGAACACAGGTACGAAAAGTTAAAAATAAAACAGAAAGAGAAAAATGATGTTAGATTTTCAATGTAAAGGTTGATATTTACATTTGAATTTTGATGTTACGTCATGTGAATTTCATCATCAAGTGACGTGTGTGAAAGTACTGATTAAAATTCTGCCAAGGAAGGTAATCACTGAGGAGTTTGCGAAAAATGCTTTGCTACCAATTTGATTCAGATTTTTTTCATTACAGTTTAATCCAGTAAATGTCCGAAACGGCATAAAAGTATGTTAAACCAGGGATTTTCAATTAGACATGTTAGATAAAACCAAAATTAATGGGAATTTTGCAGCAGTATTTTTTAATAATTTAAACTTTGTGAACAAAGGTTTTTATAAAGCACAATGAATTTAGATTAGTCTTTCAGTCGTACCGTTATAAATAATGTAACACATTTTTCAGCGAACTGGTCAAAATTTTTAGAACATTTTCTGATAAAGTTGAACATTGCAAACAAATCCAGGGGGTTTTTTTAGGAAAAGGGGAAGACGCTGGACGCTGATAGGGAGGGGGAAAAAATATTCGCAAAAAGTCAATTTAGGGAAAATTAAAATGTAAACAGAAAACCCTGTTATACATACTGTATACTAAACTACTATACATAGTAGAGAGTCTAAACAACATCTGTTTTTCCTTAAATACTTTATCATCATGCAAAGTATTATTATTTGCAGTACAACATCTTAATATGTGTGGTGATGAATGATTTTATACTTTCTTACTTTAGTAAAAAATTAACCAAGAAAATGATGATATTTAATTTTTGATAGCATTTGATTTCCGGAAATAGTACCGTTCAGTACGGAAAATAGCCAAGAAAAAAAAATGGCAGCCCCCATGTTCACACACTAGTACTTGAAGATTTCTGCAATTTTTTTGGATATTTTGTGCAACAATTGGTTGATTTCATTTCCTGAGATGGAAAAGCTTGATATTTTTTACCTTTTAAGTATTTAATCCCTTAACAGTTTAATGGGAAAATAGAATTTTGGGAGAAAAATCTTGGCTATTTACCGAGGGGATGACGCCGACTATCGGTGTCAATTTGTTAGTAAAAAAAACACCCTGAAATCTGATATAAATACGGGGTAAACATCCGGTAATGGTGAAACAGACGAAAAATGTCCTCGAAGTGTGGGAAATTCTTTGTGAAATATCTGAAAAAGAGTCATTTTGATGAATTTTCTTTTTTTATGAAAAAAAATCACAATTTGGATAAAAAAAAATTCACATTTGTCATGGTATGAGACCCATTCACAATTTTAGGAGAAAGATCGCTGACAATAATCACTTATTAATGCAGGGGTTTATTTAAGCGGACGCCCGCTTGCCCGCGTCAGGTAGAAATCGCTGCGGGCAAGTGAAATTTGAAAGCAAATTGCCCGGCGGGCAAGTGAATTTTCATTATGCCTTCTATTAGCTTTGATATCTTTTGCCGATAATACTTTTCTTTCCGTTCATATTACAGTCAAACAAGTGTATTTTTAACTGTTTCTGATTGTAGTTGGACTCCTATCAACCAATCAAATAACGTAAAAAAACTTTTTTCATTTGGCTTTATTTTCAAAATGGCGGGCGGCGCCGAAAGTTTTCCCATTTTTAAAAGAAAAAAGTCTACAGCAATTAAAGAAAAAGCCACAGCAAAGAAAACATCTGATTTTCTGAATAAATAGCATAAAATCACAAAAATTCAAGATGAGTTAAATGTCAATAAAGACTGACACATCTGCAAGGTTCAAGAAAGAACAGAAAAATCAGGCCGTAAAAATCTACTCCTTTGAATCCTGTACGCTATTTTTTTTATTCGTACGGTCATTCTTTAACTAACTGGCGTCGTCAACTCATTTGCAATAGGCCTATAGAATTTTTTAAAATTCGTCACCAGTAATCTTTTTTACACAAATCTTGACGAAAAATCATAATAGTCTTGAACTGTTGTTAATTTATTTTCCTTTCTCCCCTACAGCAATGTTTACAAATATTCTAGATCTATTAATAAACAGAATAAAATAATCCATATAATGTTTAAAATCCTTTTTGGTAACTATAAGTCATCTGAGGTCAATCTAGGTCATGCCTAATTTACGACCAAAACAGAAAAAAACCTCCTTAGGTGAAACATACAGCAAATGACGTATATTTCGTCTGACAGTTCTTTGAACCAGTCAGTGCTCTGAACTGTATGATTACTGCATGCGGTGAGTCCCTTTGATGTGACATAGGTTAAAACTTCAAATAAATTTCAATACACACAGGGAGGATAGGAATCAGACAGATCAATTTAAATTGAGTATAACACATCCTGTCATGGACTTGGAGCAACTTGTTGTTTTTAAAAATGAAATAAATTTGAAAGGTACATAGCTAGTTTGGTAATGCAAACAAAGCAAACATATTTTTGATATTTTACATTGTTTGAAATCAACAATAAACATTTAAATCCTATCACAATTTTCAACAATCAATGTACTGTTTCCTTTTTAAAGTTGTAATAGGGAATAAATATTTTTAAGGTGATAGCATCTGAATGTTAATATATTTTAAAAGTCACCTGGAATAGGGCCTAATTATTACCTGTAATTTTTATAAGCCTTAACAGATCACGACTATTGTTAATCTTCATTTTCATTTTACTATTTTGATGTGAGGAATCCCTGACATTTAGGAGTTTTTCTAAATTTAATCTCAGGGATTTCTATTGGATCCCGAGCAAAGACAGTTGTGTTGACAAGCAAAAAAACATATACAGTAGGGAATTTAGGACTATTTTACTATCTGAGGCATAAGTTGATAGGATCTGCAATAAATCTTATTTTTACCCATAATTTTTGCTTTGATTATTAACAATCTTCACATTTAAGATCGGGCAACCTGTTTTTCTTGGGGGCAAGTAGATTTTCAAAGTTACTTGCCCTTCGGGCAAGTGAAAGTCAAAACCTTAAGTAAACCCCTGTAATGACATTAATCTAATTTAATATTTATATATCTAAAAAATAAATATACAATCAGATTAGTAATTTTTAGTTCTGTTAAAATTCTAATTTCCTAATTTTATCACTAAATCAAGTACATCTCTAAGTCTTAAAATTATACAAAATAATGCAAAAATACCCAAACCATAAATATTTTTTAATCCAATTGAATTTTTTAAAAATGTTTAATATAAGGACAGGCAAATCGTCACTTAAATGGGACGAATCCTCAGTAAAGTGGAGTGAGTCATTATGGGGCGAATCATCAGTGGGGCGAATCGTTGCATCACAATAGATCCAAAATGTACGAGGTCCGAAATTTCTCATTAACTAATTTACAGCAAAACAGTTCTTTGTCCATTAAAATAATTTTACTTCCAGTAAATACAGCAAATTATTTAACACATTTATAAATACAAAATGAGAGCTGATTAGGACTTAAAGTTTACCATTTTATGGAAAATTCGGAAATTTGCTCGCGCCCAGATCAACATGTGTTAAAATAAAAGGGCGACAACTTTTGAAAAAAAGTGTAACCTATCCGGCACCCAGTCAAAACGTTGAAATTATATTTAGTTATCATATGTATTTAAACTTGGTAAATTCAGCTTAAGTGTTGGTAAAAAAATCAAGTTTGAAACCATAGCGACGACAATTACAAGCATATCACTGATAATTTCTTAGATATACATGTACAGTTATTGACTTTGTAGGCCTATATATTTTATACAATTATTGACTAGTGAGCCATTGAATATGATGTGATATTCACCGGCAGATGACATATTGACCGAGGCGATAGCCGAGGTCAATATGACTTTCTGCCGGTGAATATCACATCATATTCAATGGCTCACTAGTCAATAATTGTTTTATTATATGAAAAGGCTCAGAATTAAAAAAAAAATCACGAAAAAGTACAACCTTATATACATGTACAAATTTTGCCTCGTTGAAGCGCGGGAAAAAAGACGCACGTGTTAGGCGTGCAACGACTACGTGAACGCTGCGCATACGAAAGTAATTCAAGTTTATACTCATCATTGTGGTGTAGCCTTTAAGTATAACAGTAAAGTTATGATATTTTAATCGAGAAATATGCCATAAAGAAACAAAACGCAACAATTATTTTTTAATTAGCACACGTAATTAACAGTCTACGGTGAATGGTCATTGAATATGAGTCTCAATCTATTTTTATACTTGGAAAATCCAATTTAGCCAGTTAATATGATACTACCCCCAGTGAATATGATTTTATAAAAAGTTCTGTTGACTACAGTTTGGACCAATGAGATTGCAGCTATTTTTAGATCATATAATAATATAAATTATTGAATGGCCTGTCAGGTTATAGCAGGTACATGCCAGGTTATAATTATATAGTAACATTCGATCAGGTTTTAAATGTTAATGTATACAAAGTTAACATATAAAAAAAATCCCTTCGCTATATATAAGTTTCTAGAAAAACACACCTAAATATAATATACACATAGCGCACCGGTTCTACATGTATTTTCTATTGTTTCTTTTTTGTTTGTAATTATTTCTGCTCCTTTGTTTTAATTGGTATTTAAATTTTCCCCTTTTTGTACACTTTACTCCATAGTAAGACCATCGGATACGTAATCCAGACGTCGTTTGCGTGACGGAATTGAATCTCCGTGACTAGCCTATGGATCTCGGACATTAATTATTTCTCATTCACGTGGGATAAGTAGTCACGTGGGAGTAGGAGTCACGTGGGAGTAGTAGTCACGTGGGATTATAGTAGTCACGTAGGAGTCGGTCACTTGCGGAGAAAAATTTACAATATAATAATAGTTTATTGAGCATTAAACAGTTAACAATGTTTTTAGCATGTAGAATATACATATACATAGATTACCAATAATGATTAATACTTAATTGATCATAATTAACTTTTAATACAAGAAGAAAGATTGAAAACGGTTATTTTGTTTGTTTTGGGTTTTACGTCACATCAACACAGTATAGGTCATATCGCGACGTTCCAGCTTTACTGGTGGAGAAAGTCTCAGGTGCCATTCCGTGCATTTTTTCAGGCACGGAGTAGAACCACCGACGTTCGGTAAGCTAGCTCGATAGCTTCCTGACATGAAAGAATCCCTGTCGGGATTCGAACCCACAGCGGTGAGGGGCAAGTGGTTTGAAGTCCACGACCTTAACCACTCGGCCATGGACGCCTTGAAAATGGTTATAACAGGTTAATTAGTAAGGATAGGACTAAGGTGGACCTCCGAGATATACATAAACAAATCTAAAAATCAGCGTGAAAACAACAGAATAAAAAAAAAACTTTTTTTCATTTATGATCAGTATTCCCTGAGTTTTAAGTATTTCATTTTCAGAAAGGAGTAAGTTTTGTAAGTAAAAGATAATCATATGAGTCGAAAACGTGTGTGTGAACACCTTTTCCAAATAGATTTTTTTATAACAATATCTATAATTATGTACTTTTTTGACAATCAAATAAGTTCAAGCATTTTAGGAGAGCGCTACACTCCCTTCGCAGTCAGTGAATAAACTGGGCGACAACGAAACATTCGACCGATGCGCAAGAGAGTATAGAAGAGCGCAGGAAAGTAAAGGGGATCAACTCCGTCAAAAAATAAATACACGTAGTCACATTATTGCCTCCCTTATGATAACAACGTCAATGACGTCACCAATATCGCGTAAAAATACGTCATTTCTATGGTTTTCAGTAAGTTACACAAACGCATATTGACAACAACCGCTATAAGCAGAGGAGAGCATAAGATTTAAAAACAATAACACATTTAGATATTTTAATAAAATGAGCACTGAAATTAGGTCTACAGGATCTGTTAAAGGTATGTTAAATGTTTTAATTCAAATTAAATTAAACTACATTTCTTTCTTCTTTGTTTAGAATATTGCGATCTAAAGAATGACTCAAAACTATTTTTTATTTTTCCTCATTATTATTCTTTTGATTCCTAGAAGTTTATCTTATTTATTTATTTATTTTATTTATTTATTTATTTATTTATTTATTTATTTATTTATTTATTTATTTATTTATTTATTTATTTATTTATTTATTTATTTATTTATTTATTTATTTGTTTACATATTTATTTATTTATTTATTTATTTATTTATTTATTTCATTGTTTCATCCGTCCGTCCGTCCGTCCAATCCGATACCCAACCCACAACTAGCACCATCCCAACAAAACTTACCTTTATACTTTATACTCAAGTTTCGGTGAAACGTCGCACAGTTCCTATGCTGAGGAGACAACAGTCGAAACAATGGTTATATCAGGGGGGGGGGGGCGAAAATTTGCAGTAACTTGTATGAAAAGAAGAAGGACTTACAACAGTTTTGCGGTCAATCCTCTAAATATCAATGCATAATATTTGAAAGACCCTGTTAAAAGAAACTACAACAGATAATGATAATTATGTATACTGTTTATGAGTTGGTTCCTACAGTTAAAGTCACAGACACTTGGTTCTATTTGAAAGACCCAAGTGTCAGACATTATACCCCTGCTTGAACCGCCCCTGTAAACGGTCAAAATATTTTTTAACTTTTTTGCACAACTGGGGCATTTGTCTAACTCAATGAACTTTAAAGACGCGCTTAATTTGTGTTATACTAAACTTTATTAGCTCTTATTTTTTATATGCATTAAACAGAATAAATTACATTCGTGTAGCTTCATGACATAATTCATTGAACTCGTTTCAAATAAAATATTATACTCGCTAGTGGCTTGCATAACAAACGATGTAATTTTATTCAACTCGTTCAATAGAGCCGCGTCATGACAAGACCAACATAATGGGTTTGCGACCAACATGGATCCAGACCAGCCTGCGCATCCGCGCAGTCTGATCAGAATCCATGCTGTTCGCTTACAAACCGTATAACAAGTAGAGAAACCGATAGCGAACAGCATGGATCCTGATCAGACTGCGCGAATGCGCAAGCTGGTCTGGATCCATGCTGGTCGCAAACCCATTATGTTGGTTTAGTCATGACGCGGCTCAATTACAGTATTGCGCAATATCCTCTATGTATACTACAATGAAAAATAAAACTAGAATAGGAAGTGCAACCGCGAAATGAACATATGCTCTCTTTAAGAAATTAGCTCCCATTATTTTGATGCCGAAATATTCTACTCTAGATACATAATCTTTCAAAAAACAAGGCGTTTTATAAATCACAGATTTATGTAAATTTGCAAGACAACAGAAAAATATTTAACAATTTCATGAATGTAAGGCACTTTCATTATTAGTTGACAAAAGTCGACCCTGTTTTTTTGGGGTTTTTTTTGGTGTTTTCTCTATTCTTCTATGAAATTATATCTTCTGCTAAAAATCATTTATATCTCAGCATTATCACAATGGGACCCAATCGGAACAACTCGACTTATTTATTGTCCTTATATCCGTGACGGAAAGAGCCGAGAAGATACGACTAAATGAGACCCGTAAAGGTTGGAAGTTTTAATCAGTTTATGAATAAGGATGACATTACTAAATGTAAATTTCCTGCCCTTTCAATTATTTTTCGGACAGCCGAGGTGTTGCCAAGTACCTGTCAATCTGAACACATCACCGATTATTCAAAATCATCTCGGAAATAATACTGATTGAAAGTAAATCTAACCACGTGACTTTTTATTTAAAATGAGTAATAATCTGTGTAAAAATAAAGTATGTCTCGGTTGTACATGAATAGTGATTTAAAATATGTCTGAAATATTCCGTTTCTAAACATGTTATATAAACATAGAATACCATGCTTGTGTCTGATATTACAAAAAAAACATTTCAGGTAATGCTAAGAAAAAAAGAAGGACGAGGCTCTGTCGTGCTCTTCATTTTTCATGCCGAGAATGATAAATTTTATGATATTACACACTTGTTTGGCATTCTATTTATATCATGATTATAATCTTAACAAATAAGCATTTCTTTATGAAGCAATAACATGTCAAAAACTTTTCGAGTTCATACCGCGCGCAATGTGCTAAGGCTTACATGTTTAAGAAATAGTCCCACATATTTTAGTCAAATGTAATCCAAAAATGTATTCGATTCAAAGTTTATCAGTTTTACATTTTCAAACTAGTATAAGAGGTAAAATTTCCTATTTCCTTTCATTTTATTTCAATTATTATATATGTGTGGTGCCTTATAAAGATGAGCAACAGGAATCCATTTTATTTATTTAATGCAAGGGAGACAAGCGAGTTAGATAAAGCGACAAACTCCTCACAGTGATTACCTCCCTTTGCAGATTTGTACTGATAAGGGGGAGATGTACCTTTTTGCACAATTCCATTGTTCCTAATTTCTTTACCATAGAAACGCTGAGATTATCCCTTTGCCAGAAATAATGTTTTTTTTTTTTTTGGTTGTAACTGTCATAAGATGCATGTACATGTTTATATTTGTTTTTGCAACAGAATATGTAAAGATTAAATCAGACTTGCATGTAGGCGAGTTCCACATTAAAGGGAGATCACTGCGTAAAGTTATTGGCCGTCATATAATTCTCTCCCTTACGTCACAAACAACGTCATTTACGTCATCAAATGTAGCGTAAAAAGACGTCAGTTCTATGGTTTTCAGTGAGCTTCACAAACGTACCACGAAAACAGCTTTTTAGCACTGAATACCAAATAATTCAAATGAATTTTTACAAAGGATTATTAACAGAATAATACATAATAAGGAATGAGCACGGATATAATTTTAACAGAAACAGTCAAAGGTATAGGCAATTATTTATTACTATTATGCTGAGAAAATAAGTCAATCTTCCATTCTTTGAAACCGAAGGTCATTGCAATCCAAAGTATGACTTAAAACTATATTCTATTTTGTCACCATTTTTAGTTTACTAGTTTGTTTAAAACTTTGTTACTATATTTTCTTTACATATGTTCGCTCGTTAGTTCGTTCGTTCCTTCCTTAATTCGTTCGTTACTTCCTTAATTTGTTCCCATCACCCTTCCTTAATTCGTCTCTTCCTTCTATTCTTAATTCTCTCTTTCCTTCCTTCCTTCCTTCCTTCCTTCATTCATTCTTTCCTTCCTTCTTTCATTCATTCATTCATTCATTCATTCATTCATTCAAAATTTATTTATTTATTTAAAGGCCCATTATCCGACAAAAATGCTTTTATCTTTATTTTTCAAAGCTTTTTAACTTGAGCGTTCCGTTAAATTTTACAAAAAAGCCTGCTCAGTGGTAAACTACTTTAACCATCTTTTGCTTCTGTTGCTTTCTTGCCATTAAGAACAGTTACAGTGATTTTGTATTTTGTATGGCCGTCAAATTCTACTTTATTTACATTAAGCTTTTTATGAAAAAGAGTTTCACATTTGGTGCTACTTTCATGAGGAGATAAGCATCTAATTTTAACTTGCTTTAAGGCCATTTTTTAATGTTATAAAACTGATGTTTACCCGTTCTGAAGAATGGGCATTTATATATCGACTTCCTACTTTTCTATTGCTTAGTTTAAATGCAAACACTATAGAAATCACCTTGTCAAGCGCGTTCTTCGGGGAAAAAGATCCAATTTAATTTATATTCAAAATTTCCACATTTCAATTTCAGAACTGTCTTATTCGACAGCGAGAAGTGACGGTTTTGGAAGTGATTTGCCAGATGATACGGATACCTTTACAAATATCGACGGCGCCGGAGATGGTCATGGCGGACTTATTAAAGTTCTTAAAGATACAACGGAAGTCATTTCTTTCGCCAAGACCGATTTGTTAGCATTATAGAAAAGAGAAAATTGGAGAGAAGGTTCGAAGAAGCAATGGAAATAAATTGGGAGAAATCTGAAAGAGCCGATGAAGAAAATATGGCAAGTAAGGTCGATAACTTATTAAGTAAACTAAAAAGTCGTTTCAGTGAAGAGAAAAAAGCTAGAAAGTATGCAGTGAAACAAAACCGATCATACTATAACTTTTGCAACAGTGTAGACGCTTTCCTTAGGCATGTAGAAAAACCCAAAGTTGATATCAAATACTCGGAAAGAGATGATGATTTGCAAGGCGAGGGAGTTTACAGTTTTGGTATACGACCAGCAAGTATTAAAAGAAGAAATGTAAAAGCCAGTTCATCTGAAAGCGCTAAGATCGATGGGGTAAGCTATACTGATGCAATTAAGGAAAATATCGAAGAAGAAGTTGTTAAAAGTATTGATGACTCTAGAAATAGAAAAGGCATCCACGAGTTATGTAAAGATGCAAAAGAGTCGCATGTTGCCTCTACCGACAACTCGTTACCGCTTGACAAAGCTGTTCAGTTACCAGCTACTTTACCCTCGATTTATCAGTCTCGTAACGATCATACAAACGCAGCACCAATTGCAGACGACAAGTTATTACTTCAAGCAGCAGACGACAGTGGCCGCAATATTTCATTTGCTACTATGGGCAACTACTATGGGCTACTAAGAACCAAAGAACTTAAACTATTTGTATATGCCAACTTCACGTCTGGCACTGCAAGGCCTTTCCCGTGTGCTTTAGGTTCAACATACATGTCGATGGTCGTTAAAGAAAAGCACGTACCAGACACATATTTGAGAGGCCAATAACACGTACAATCCATATACACCACACTAAAGTTTTGCAAATTTAGAAAAATTATCCCTTTTTAAAACGGGAAATGTTGATGTAAAATTAACATGACTTTCCCATTTTAATCTCAACAAAATCAGTTGTTTAAGAGCAGTTTTTAAATGTGCTTAACAAACAGAATTTTTAGGGCTCTCCAGCAGGCATATTTTTACCCAAATATGCCTTTTTCCCGGGTTAGGGTTCACTTCGGGTAGGGGTTTACTTCCGGTTTTGGGTTTTTTAAAATTTAAAACTTTTTTTTGGAAATTTTTTGTTGTAAAATTTTTAAAAACAGAAAAAGGGAGCCTTAAACATTGTTTAAAACCCCAAAAGTTTGAAAATGGGGATTTAAAAAGTTTAATGCTATCGGAAACTTATAAAAAAATTACCATTAGCAGCCGACGTTGAACGGCTGGGGCATATTCGGGCATCCTTTGTCCAAAAAAATTAGACACCAAAAAAAAAATTTATTCAAAAAGGCCCCCCAAAAAAAAAAAAACCCCCCACATCAAAGCGGGACAAAAAAAAGACCCGCGGGCGAAATAAAAAACGTTATGAAAGAAAATTGACGAGTCCGGGGATGCAGGTCCTTTTGGGATATGTTTTTTATATTTTAAAAACTTTCCCAGGTAGGAAAAATTTTTTCTTTTATTTTTTTAAAAAGTTTAAAAAATTTTTGACTATATTAAATATTTTTTCCAGTGTATTGCATATTTTGCAATAATATACAACTTCCATTAGCTAATAATTTAATGAACAACCCTCACGACCATTTACGTTGTACTTCCGGTCAAATATTTCGAATTTTATTTTTTTAGGACAATTTAGTTTATTCCTTCAACATGTATTTTGCTATGCAAACATAAGAAAGTAATAAAATTTTAAAAAGTTTAAGGACGAATAAGCTATTTATTGTTAATCTGTTAACATTAATTAATTAAGTTCTTTCTTCGTGTTTGCAGGTATGACAAAATCAAAGCAGACGACATCGAGACTTACCGGAAATGACATAATGCAGATAATTTTGTTGGGAAATTTAAAATTATTTGGAAAATATAATTAGCAAATAAACTTTGTTAAAAAGTTTATTATAGGCTTTTTATAGTTATTCCGATATATATGCTTATATATGTTGTAATATATTAGTACATGACCGTAAAAGTAAGATTTAAGTAAGATTAGCTATATATATATAGTCAAGTTAATTAATTTTTTTCCATTAAGAAAGGCCAAATGACCAAAAAAATACAAAAAATTTTTTCCAATCGATATTTTTAATTATTCAGTTGCCCAATAAGACAATGGCGGGAAAAATTTGTTTCTACATAACTCTCTTTTTTAACCAAGTTTTGTAAAACCCCCGAAAAAATTTTTGTCTGATTTTGGGGGGTTTAAACTTTTCAGCACACCCGAAAATAACAGTTTTTACTGGTGGGGGAAAAACCCTCGGGTTTGTTTTCCCCCTTGCTTTATTCTGGAAATTTACGGGCATTTTGAGTAGAATCACCCCCTTTCGAAAGCAAAGTTTGAAAACCTCATAAAAAAAGTGGGGTTTTCAAACCCAAACAAGAAAGGCAAGTTTTTTAAAAATAACCCAACTGGGGCCTCGGACCCCCCATATTCTGTGTATCCTTTTTTAAAGTGGTGAAAAAAAAAACAATTAAAAAAATTTTCCAAATAATTGGCATTTCAAACGATAGCAATGTCTTCGATGGTGTAGTTAAAAGTGGCGTTTTGTATAAAATTGTTCACTGGTAAGAGAGAAGACAGTTAGGGGCAGGATAGCTCAAGGGTCGCGGGTTCGAGTTCCAGTCAGGCTTCACAATATCACGCTTTTTCCTTAACTTTGAATATTTGGCCCAATATAAGGTTCGAACCTTCCAAGAGTATGACAAAACTATTGCAAGCACGGATCCAGAAGATAACCACTCTGTAATTCGGCTATTGTATTTTACTATGTGCATAAAATATATACATGTATTAGCATCAAGTTTTGGATATAACTTAAACATTTTAGAGAAAACAGTCACCCTAAATTTAGACTAATTACCAGTTTCGTAAATCTAGTAAATTGAATAATGCCTTATCCCTTTCTCTCCCCCACCCCTTTTCAATGAAATATGCATAACCCCTTGCCAAAATATTTAATGTTACCAACTTTTCTGTACTATAAAACGACCTCTAGTATTAACACCTGCATTCATACCTTTTTAAACTAGGTGCGCATGTGAACAAAATTATTTACTACAGCACGTACGTGTCTGAATACAAGCATTGGCTACAGTTCTTGTCTGAACTAAATCCCTGTCTGAAACATGTACCAAAATTAAAACTATTCGTGCGAAACACGTGTTTGAACTGAAACCATTATTGCAACAAGTGTCTGTACTAAAACAATGCAAACAACACGTGTCTGAACTAAAATACTGCTTGCAACACGTATCGTAACATTATCATAATTATATTTATATTAAAACAATGCCTAAGTATTTGTCTGAACATGAAGCACTCCATGTCTCACGTGCATGCATGAACTAAATTAATGCCGGAAACTTAAGCCAACATATGCGTGTATTAAATATGCCTGAACTAAAGTAATAACTTCAGCACGTGCATGCCTGAACCAAAATACTGTCTGTTACATGTACCTGAGATATACACCTGTAGCACGTTCCCATCTGTAACAGGTGTCTGAACTAAAGAAGTCAGAATGAAGACAATGTCTATAGGATGTACCTGAACTGCCACGTGTGACAAAACTAAAACAATGCCTGCAATATGTGCTTAAAACCAAACTCGTGTCTGAACTAAATCCATGCTTGCAACACGTGTCTGATCTTTAAGTTCCTGCAACACAAAATGTGTAAACACATCCCTGAACGCAGCACATCTAGACAAGAAAACTGTCTGAACTAATATATGAACCTGTAAAACAAGTCTGAACTAAAAGCAAGTCTGAAATAAAAGCACTAAAAGAACTGTTGCAACGTAATACTTAAAATACTGCACAAACCTAGGTTAATGCATGATGACCCGAGTGTCTTATGTCTGTGGGTAAAACATGGGTCCAATATTCCTGTCAATACTAGATCTAAAATGGACTTTGGAAAAACAAAGCAACTTCACAAGAAATAAAATGGTATGGACAATTAAAAGCATATCTACTTTGTATCACAAAATGTAGCATTATAAAAAGAAAACAAAAATTCCTGAACATGAATTTTATTGATAAAACATGATATTTTTTACATTTGAAAATATTTTTAAAAATATAAGAATGTGAGGGAGTATATTTGCTTTGGATGTTATATTGTTTATATGTTTGGTCCATGAAAGGTCTTGACTAATAATGACTCCTAAGTATTTTGCTTCTTGGGTTGAGTTTAGCTGGACGTTATGGGGGGTATAAGGAAATATTACAGGGTTTCTTTTTCTTGTTATTCTGCGGACTTCACATTTATCAGGGTTGAACTCAATATATTTATTTGAGTTCATGTTTACCCGCAATGTTTTTTCCCATTAATTGTCATCTTAGATTTAAACAATATAACTTACATTATTTGATTTTGATTAAAATAGAATTTGATTTGAATAGGAATTTGTGATAAAACAAAGATTTAGTAGATACTGTACACTAATTCCACGGAGAATTGTGCAATTGTGAATTAGTCGAAAGTTCGTTTCAATCGTCTTATACCCGGTTCGAGAAGAGAATATAATGACTAGAACAGCTTAGAAGAGAAACCTAATCGAACGCAAAAGTATAGAAAAGGTGATCTGTCATAATGAATTTCATATATTTATTGAAAAGCTGTTAGAAACATCTAGAAAATATCATTATAATTGTGTTTTCATATTTATTCTGACTTATGTCTTTTCCCAACACTTTTTGCCGTCGCGCAATCGAACAGACCTCTACCTATAACGGAAGCTCTTCTAAAGTATCAATCGAACAGGCTATGAGTGTTAAAATGACCAATGAAAATTCTGCCTATATTCATTTCTTTACTGTTAATTTTAGCGGAAGTCAAGGTGAAATCAGACGGCCTTCGGCCGAAAAAAAATCAAGTTTGAAACGATAGCGACGACAATTACAAGCATATTACTATAATAACTTAGATATACATGTACAGTTTTTGACTTTGTATATCAGGTAATGAAGTTATATACCGGGTTATAATTATAGTAACATTCGATCAGGTTTAAAATGTTAATGTACCAGTTTTTACCAATTACCAAGTTAACATATAAAAAGTCACTTCGCTATATATAAGTTTCTAGAAAAAAAAACACCTAGATCTAATATACACATAGCGCACGGGTACTATTTTCTATTGTTTTTGTTTTTTTGGTAATTATTTCTCCTTCTTTGTTTTAATTGGTATTTAACCGCCTCCGTAGTCGAGGGGTTAGAGTTGATGACTTCTAATCCAGTTACCTCTCTGGCGTGGGTTCGATCCCCGGAAGATGCTTTGGTAGTTTAGCGCAGAGGAAGGTAGTCTAGTACTGGTGTAACTCTCCGGAAACTATCCGCCTATATGACAGAAATACGGTTGGAAAAAGGCGTAAAATGAAACAAACAAACAAACAAACAAACAAAAACTTAATTGATTGTAATTAACTTTAAATACAAGAATAAGGAATTGAAAACGGTTATAACTGGTTAATTAGTACGGATAGGACTAAGGTGGATCGACCCCACGAGATAGACATATAAGCGTGAAAACAACAGAATAAAAGAAAACTTCCCTGATTTCTAAGTATTTCATTTTCATAAACAGGTATCCGCCATTTATTGCACAATACTGCGTTACCTATTGCACGAATCGTGCGTTATTTTCACATTCCGGCGTTACTGGATATACACGATGATAAAGGAGTAAGTGCTGTAAGTAAAATATAATCGGGTTTGGGAACTTGTGTTAACACCTTTTCCAAATATTATATAACAATGTCATAGTAACTGCCATTATATGTTTATGTATCTACATGTACTTCGCCGAAGAATTAAGGGGAGATCACTGCGTGGAGATTGTACGTAGTTACAATATTGCCTCCCTTATGATGCAAACAACGTCAATGACGTCATCAAATAGCGCGTCAAAAGACGTCATTTCTATGGTTTTCAGTAAGTTGCACAAACGCATATTGACAACAACCGCTATAAGCAGAGGAGAGCATAAGATTTAAAAACAATAACACATATAGATATTTTTAATAAAATGAGCACTGAAATTAAGTCTACAGGATCTGTTAAAGGTAAGGTAAATGTTTTAATTCAAATTAAATTAAACTACATTTCTAATTATTTTTTTTAGAATATTGCGATCTGAAGAATGAGTAAAAACTATTTCCTGTTTCATTATTATTATTATTATTGTTGTTATTGTTATTGTTATTATTATTATTATTATTATTATTATTATTATTATTATTATTATTATTATTATTGATTAATTGATTGATTGATTGATTGACTGACTCTGACTCTGACTCTGACTTTGTCTTTGACTTTGACTTTGACTTTGGCTTTGGCTCTGGCTCTGGCTCTGGCTCTGGCTCTGGCTCTGGCTCTGGCTCTGGCTCTGGCTCTGGCTCTGGCTCTGGCTCTGGCTCTGGCTCTGGCTCTGGCTCTGGCTCTGACATTGTATTTTACTTTTCACTTTATTTTACTTTATTTTATTATACTTTACTTTTAATTACTTGTCCATTTATTTATTTATTTATGCTGATTATTTATTTTTTTTATTATTTATTTATTTATTTATTTAATCTATGCACTCACTCTCACTCACTCACTCACTCACTCACTCACTCACTCACTCACTCTCTCACTAACTAACTCACTCACCCATTCACTCACTCACTCACTCATTTAATTTTTTTTATTTATTTATTTATTTATTTATTTATTTATTTATTTATTTATTTATTTATTTATTTATTTATTTATTTATTAATTCATTCATTCATTCATTCACTCAACCCTCCAAATGTCCGTCCGTCCGATACCCAGCCCCATAACTACAACAATCCCAACAAACCTTACCTTTGTATGCCTTTGTTCCTTTGTTGATTTTATACAGTCGAATGAAAAAAAAACAGTCGCAAAAGAAATGGTTATATCGGGTTGAAACAAGAAATTTCAACAGTTCTGCGGTCAAGCCTCAATATGTCAATGCTTTAAATAGAAAATGATAATTATGAACATATATAAGTTAGTTGCTAAAGTTTTTGTCACTGACAGACACTTGGGCCAGACCCATCTCCCGTCTTGAACCGTCCCCGTAGTCGGTACATGTTCTTTCAAAAAACAAAGCGATTTATTCCCGGTTACACAGATCTATGTAAATTTGTAAGACGGAAAATAATTATACAAATTTCATGAATGTAAGCCACTGACAAAAGTCGATCTTTTTTCTGTTTTCTCTTTTCTTCAATGAAAAGATTATGTCGTCTGCTGCAAAAAAAAAATACAAAAAATCATATACATGTATGTCTCAGAATTGCGGTATTTGTGATATCACAATGGGACCCAATCGGAATAACCCGGCTATTATTGAAAATTCATTGTCCTTTTATCCGATGTTTGACGGAAAGAGCCGAGAAGATATGAATGAATGGGACCCCAATCGTAACATCTCGGCAATCTCCGTCAAGCGAATTCTTGAAGTCGCCCAATGTAGCCGATTGATGGGACCCGTACCATTCGGAACTGCCTCGGCTATTATCTATTATCCGAAGACTGACGGAAAGGGCCGAGTAGTTGCGATTGGACCCGGACAGGTTGGAAGTTTAAAAAGTCTAGCCAAATGTAAACTTTCTGCCCTTTCAATCATTTTTCGGACAGGCGAGGTGTTGCCAATGATTGCTAAGGATTACTTGTCAATCTGAACACATCACCGATTATTCAAAATCATCTCGGAAATAATACTGATTGAAAGTAGATCTTACCACGTGACTTTTGATTTAAAACAAAGACACATGTAGTAATCTTTGTATAATGAGTAGTAATGTGTATACTTATTTAATATTCGTTGGAAAATAAAGTTTATCTCTGTTGCACATGTATAATGATTTGAAATATGTCTGACAATCAGAATCAGAATCAATTTAAGAACGCCTATTGAGATACAATTGTAACCAAATTCGAAATATTCCATTTCTTAACATGTAATAAACAGAGAAAACTATGCTAGTGTCTGATATAACAAAATTTATCAGGCAAGGCCACAGATATACATACAATTAAGCTCCATGTATTTAGTTCCATGGCAAGGCTAAGAAAAAATGAAGGACGAGGATCAACCGAGCCCTTCAATTTTTTTCGTGCAAAGCATGATAAATTTTATGATATTACACACTTGTTTGGCATTCTTTTTATATCATGATTATAAGTTTTACAATTAAACATTTCTTTCTTTGAATTTCAAATTAAACAAAAACCTGTTAAGAACCTGTCAAGAACCTCTCGAATTCATGCCGCGCGCAATATGCTAAGGCTCACATGTTTAAGAAATAGTCCCAATAGTTTTCAGTCAAATGTAATCCAAAAATGTATTCGATTCAACGTTTATCAGTTTAACATTTTCAAACTTGTATAAGAGGTAAAATTTCCTATTTCCTTTCATTTTATTTCAATATGTGTGGTGCCTTATAAAGCAGAGCAACAGGAATCCATTTTATTTATATTTAATGCAAGGGAGACAAGCGAGTTAGATAAAGCGACAAACTCCTCATAGTGATTACCTCCCTTTGCAGATTTTTGTACTGATAAGGGGAGATCGCTGCGTAGTTTTTTTTTTTTTTTTATTTATAAACAAAACTCATGGCCCTTAAGGGCATAAGAGTGAACAATCAACAAAACAAAAAATAATAATACAAACATGGCATGAAGTAAATAAGTAAATAAGGAAGATGACTTATTGAAATTTCAGCATTATAGCTTTGACAAAAATGGCTAGATTAAATAAAGTATTTCTGTTGTCGCTACACATAAGAGCCTGAAAATTTAAAATACTAGGAACCTTGAATAATAGTTACTGATATACCTGTGTCTTTCATGATTAAAATAAGTACATTTAAAAATATAATGAAATTCATCACCTATTTCTTGCTGATTACAAAGTGAGCATGTTCTATTTTCTCTTTCAATACCAAAATAGCGACCTTTCTCTATAGGAATATTAGAATTGAGACATCTAAATTTACAGAGAGCAATTGCTAAATTTCTTGGTAAACATAGTAAATAATGTTCTAATTTAAATTGAGTTTTATATATTCTATAGTTTAAACACTTAGCAGAATCAAAAACATCACTATTCCATACTTGTAAAAACTGATCACGTAATCGTGATTTTATTACATATTTAAAATTATTAAAATTTGCAACATTCTGAGTTATCCAAAATCAGAACAACCAAGATTATTCAAAGTAGATTTTACTTTCTCGATCCACTGACAATGTAAAATACCCTTTTCATGAAGATTATACATAGTGCGGTACAAAGAAGCACATATTTTATCATTTTTACCATTAACTAATTTACTCCAAAAATTTAACATTCTGCAAGTAATATCATTTTCAATAGGAAATGCACCTAGTTCTCCCAAGACCATAACCGAAGGAGTTGACATCTTAAGTTTAAGTATATATTTATAAAATTTCAATTGAAACTGAGAAATAATAGAATTATTTTCAGATCCCCACACCTCCGACCCATACAATAATATTGGCTTAACCATACTATCAAACAACTGTAACTGAATATCAATTGGCAAACACAATTTCTTAATTTTAGTTAAAATACTAAACATAGCCTTCCTCGCTTGATCTGTCAAGTGCTTTTTTGTTTTATTAAATTTACCATTAAAGTTGAATATCACACCTAAATAACTAAAATCATCTACAGCTTCTAGAGGTGCATTATTGAAATAAAATACAGGCTTATTTCTTAATTACCACGAGAAAATACAACAACTTTTGTCTTATCGGTATTAACAGTCAAATGCCATAATTTACAATAATCAAGCATGCAGTTTAGTGCTGTTTGAAGGCCAGTTTGACTTTCCGCGAAAACAACTGTATCATCAGCATAGAGTAATAAGTACAACTTCAAGAATACATCAACTTCATCATTACTTAACTGTTCATTTATCTGGTCTGATAAAAACTGCAACCCTTCACAATATGTAGACATATAAGAAACCAAATCATTAAGGAAAATTGAAAACAAAATTGGAGAAAGATTTTCTCCCTGACGGACACCTAAACAGCTTACAAATGTATCTGACAATGCATTATTCACTTTAACACAAGACTTAGCTTTGTCATAGATATTATGAATAACTTTAAGTATTTTCCAGTAGACTGATAAAGCGAATGTACCTTAATTTTTTGCACAATTGTCACCCTTGTTCCTAGTTTCTTTACCATAAAAACGCTGAGATTATCCTTTTGCCAAAAATAATGTTTATGTACATGTATATATTTGTTTTTGCAACACAATATGTTAAGATCAAATCAGACTTGCATGTAGGAGAGTTCCACAATTAAGGGAGATCACTGCGTAAAGACATTGGCCGTCATATAATTCTCTGCCCTACGTCACAAACAACGTCATTTACGTCATCAAATGTAGCGTAAAAAGACGTCATTGCTATGGTTTCAGTGAGATATACAAACGTAACACGAAAACAGTTTTATAGCAGAGAATAACAATATTTCTGAATATTTTTTGCAAAGGATTGTAAATTAATTATAAATAATAAGGAATGAGCACGGAAATAATTTTAACAGAAACAGTCAAAGGTATATGAAGTTATTTTGTTACTATAACGCTGAGAAAATAAGTCATTCAACGGAAGGTCATTGCATTCCAAAGTATTACTTAAAAGTATATATACTATTTTGTCACCATTTTACTAGTTTGTTTAGAACTTTGTTATTATATTTTCTTTACATATGTTCGTTCGTTCGTTAATTCGTTCCTTCCTTCCTTAATTAGTTCCTACCTTCCTTCCTTAATTCGTCTGTTCCTTCTTATCTTAATTCTTTCTTTCTTTCTTCCTTCCAACTTTCCTTCCTTCCTTCCTTCCTTCCTTCCTTCAATCATTCATTCATTCATTCACTATTTATTTATTTATTTATTTATTTATTTAAAGGCCCATTATCCGACAGAAATAATACTGATATAAAGTTAATCTAACCCCGTGACTTTTGATTTAAAATGTGTAGTAATCTGTGTACTTATTCGTTGGAAAATAAAGTCCGTCTAGGTTGAACATGAATAATGATTTGAAATATGTCTGAAAATCAGAATCAGAATCAATTTAAGAACGCCTATTGTGATACAATTCCGAAATATTCCGTTTCTAAACATGTTATATAAACAGAGAATACCATGCAAGTGTCTGATAATTACAAAATTTATCAGGTAAGGCTAAGAAAAAAAGGAGGACGAGGCTCTGCCGAGCTCTTCATTTTTTTCATGCCGAGAATGCCGATCACTTGTTTTGCATTCTATTATCATGATTATAATTTAACAATTAAGCTTTTTTTTCTTTAAATTTTAAATGAAGCAATAACCTGTCAAGAACCTCTCGAGTTCATACCGCGCGCAAAATGCTAAGGCTCATATGTTTAAGAAATAGTCCCAATAGTTTTCAGTCAAATGTAAACCAAAAATGTATTTGATTCAAAGTTTATCAGTTTAACATTTTCAAACTAGTACAAGAGTTCCTTTCATTTTATTTATATATGTGTGGTGCCTGATAAAGCTGATTTTATTTATTTAATGCAAGGGAGACAAGCGAGTTAGATAAATCGACAAGCTCCTCACAGTGATTACCTCCCTTTGCAGATTTGTACTGATACGGGGAGATCACTGCGTAGGTTTCAAGGTTTATTTGAATAAGTCAGGGCCCATATGGGCATGTGACAACATAAAACAGTACATACATACAAAATTATACAAAAGGGCAAATAATATGTAAAAACAAAATACTACAAAATGGCAAATTATAAATGGTCATACAACTCCATGATGTAATAAAATTACAGTAATAATTGGACGGAGTTAACTGATAATGGAGGATGAGAGAGAAAAATCAAAAATCATTGCGAGAAAAAAACAAAGAGAAAAGACATAAATCTAATAAGCTAACATTATTTAAATAATAACATAATATGTTTGCAAAATATGGCAAGTTTCAAAAGGACATCTTTATTACTATGGTTCATTAATTTTTCAAATTTTAAAGCACTTGGACGTTCATAGAAATATTTATCAAGATACAGCTTTCTTGTATTAACTAAATGTGAACATTCAAAAAGATAATGGAATTCATCGCCTAAAGAGTTACTGGTACATAGGTTACAAGTTCTAAGTTCTCTTGGAATATCATCAAACCTTCCTTTTTCAATAGGAAGTTTGTGATTCATACTTCTAAATTTAAAGAGAATTAAAGCTAAATTCATAGGTAACTTGCTGAGGTATGGCTCAAAACAAAAATCCTGTTTATAAATCCTGTAATTTAGACATTTACTGGAATTATTAATTGTACTCCTCCAATTTTGCATAAAATGATCACGCAGTCTTAAGTTGACAGTATTCTTGAATGAAGCAGGAGATTCCACATTTTGATTTATCCAAAAATGCGACAATCCAAGATCATTTAAATTATTTCGAACAAAACAGACCCAATCTGATTTAATATTATTCAGAGTATATAAATTATGAGTTGTTCTATATAGAATGCTGATTATCTTATCATGTTTAGAATTAACTATTTTATCCCAGTAATTGAGAGCTCTACTTTTAATTTGTGTTGAAAGTGGGGTAATACCCAACTCCTCATAAATCATAACATTTGGAGTACTCGAGATTGATAAAGCGATTGTACCTTTTGCACAATAATTTTTTGTCGCCTTGTTCCTAGTTTCTTTACCATAAAAACGCTGAGATTATCCCTTTGCCAAAAATAATGTTTTGTTTTGGTTGTAACTGTCATAAGATGCATGTACATGTATATATTTGTTTTTTGCAACAGAATATGTTTAAATCAAATCAGACTTGCATGTAAGTGAGTTGCACATTAAAGGGAAATCACTGCATAAAGAAATTGACCGTCATATTATTATCTCCCTTACGTCACAGACAACGTCATTTACGTCACCAAATGTAGCGTAAAAAGACGTCATTTCTATGGTTTTCAGTGAGCTACCCAAACGTACCACGAAAACAGCTAACAAATAATTCAAAATAATTTTTTGCATAGGATTGTTTGCATAATTATATATGATAAATTATAAGGAATGAGCAAGGATAACATGTTTTCAGAAGCAGTCGAAGGTATAGGAAATCATTTTATTACTATAATGCGTAGAAAATATGTCAATCTTCCCTTCTTTGAAACAGAAGGTCATTGCAGTCCAAATAATGACTGAAAAACTAAATTCTATTTTGTCACCATTTTTAGTCTACTAGTTTGTTTGTTCTTTGCATATGTTCCTTCCTTTCTTTCTTTCTTTATTTCTTTCTTTCTTTCTTTCTTTCTTTCTTTCCTTCCTTCCTTCATTCCTTCATTTATCTATTTATTTATTTATTTATTTATTAAATTAATTAAACAATTTATTTATTTTTTTATTAATTCATTCATCTATTTATTTATCCACCCCATCCCATCCCATATCCCCAATCCCATATCTCCATTTATTTATTTATTCATATTTATTCATATTTATTTGTTTGTTTGTTTGTTTCATTTATTTCATTTATTAAATTGATTTAATTAATTAAATAATTTATCTATTTATTTTTTTATTATTTTTTATTTTTTATATATTCATTCATTCATTCATTCATTCATCTATTTATTTATCCATCCCATCCCCATCCCATATCCCATATCCCCTATCCCCATCCCATAATTAATTAATTAATTTCCGACAGAAATGCTTTTAACTTTATTTTTCAAAAGCTTTTTAACTTGGGCGTTCCGTTATATTTTACAAAAAAGCTACTTAGTGGTAAACTACTTTAGCCATCTTTTGCTTCTGTTGCTTTTTTGGTATTAAGAACAGTTACAGTGATTTTGGATTTTGTATGGCCGTCAAATTCTAATTTATTTACATGAAGCTTTTATGAAAAAGAGTTTTACATTCGGTGCTACATTTGCTTTCATGAGGAAATAAGCATCTAATTTTAATATGCTTTAAGGCCATTTTTTATGTTTTAAAACTGATGTTTACCCGTTCTGAAGAATGGGCCTTTAATAATCAACCTACCACTTTTTAATTGCTTAGTTTAATGCACACTATAGAAATCACATTGTCAAGCGCGTTCTTCAGGTATAATAATTCAATTTAATATATTCAAAATTTTCCACATTTCAATTTCAGAACTGTCTTATTCGACAGCGAGGAGTAACGGTTTTGGAAGTGATTTGCCAGATGATGCGGATAACTTTACAAATACCGATGGTGCTGGGGATGGTCATGACGGACTTATTAAAGTCCTTAAAGATACAACGGAAGTCACTTCTACCAATAGAGATACATGTAACCAAGAGCGATTTGTTAGCATTATAGAAAAGAGGAAATTGGAGAGAAGGTTCGAAGAGGAAATGGAAATAAATTGGGAGAAATCTGAAAGAGTCGATGAAGAAAATATGGCAAGTAAGGTCGATAACTTATTAAGTAAACTCAAAAGTCGTTTCAGTGAAGAGAAAGAAGCTAGAAAGTATGCAGTGAAACAAAACCGATCATACTATAACTTTTGCAACAGTGTAGACGCTTTTCTTAGGCATGTAGAAAAACCCAAAGTTGATATCAAATACTCGGAAAGGAATGATGATTTGCAAGGCGAGGGAGTTTACAGTTTTGGTATAAGACCAGCAAGTATTAAAAGAAGAAATGTAAAAGCCAGTTCGTTTGAAAGCACTAAGATCGATGGGGTAAGCTATACTGATGCAATTAAGGAAAATATCGAAGAAGAAGTTGATAAAAGTATTGATGACTCTAGAAATGGAAAAGGCATCCACGAGTTATGTAAAGATGCAAAAGAGTCGCATGTTGCTTCTACCGACAACTCTTTACCGCTAGACAAAGCTGTTAAGTTACCAGCTACTTTACCCTCGATTTACCAGTCCCGTAACGACCATGCAAACGCAGCACCAATTGCAGACGACAATGTATTACTTCAAGTAACAGACGACAGTGGCCGCAATATTTCATTTACTACAATGACTGACAATATGTATAAAAGAAGCAAAGAACTTAAACCATTTGTATGTGCAAAGCCTTTCCCGCGTGCTGTAGGTCAAACATACATGTCAATGGTCGTTAAAGAAAGGTGCCTACAAGAAATGTATTTGAGAGGCCAGTACACACGTACATCCATATACACCAACACTACAAGATTTCAGTTTAGTAGAATTATCCCCGTTTTAAACAGGAAATGCTTAATGTACAAAATTAATATGAGTGTTCCATCAAAACATCTCAACAAAAGAGTCAGTTGCTATGCAGAGCAATTCTCGATGTGCTTAAAATCAGAGCAGAATGTTTATGGCTCTCCAGCAGACGATATTATTTATCCCAAATATGCACTTCCAGTGTATGGTTTACTTCCAGTGTATGGTTTTATGACATTCAAACCTGTTTTTGGAATTATTTCCGTGGTAACAATCGCATTTTCAAAAACAGATCAAGGTTACGCCTTAAACACTTGCATTAATACGCCGAGAAGTCTTGAAAATGTCGGATACCTGATAACAGAAAACTGTAATGCTATCGACACTTATCAAAATCTACCAGTTCAGCAGCCGACATTGAACGGACTCAACATATTCGGGCATGCTCATTGTCCAGAAAATTATGACACCAAACATCGAGAAGCCAAATCGTCTGAGTTCTTAAAACCGAGCCCCGAAGGAGAGCACGTAACAAATTACGTCACATCAACAGCAGACGATAAAAATGTTCTAGCAGACGACAATGAAGCAACGGAATACGAAAGAATAATTGACGAGTCCGAGGATGCAGGTCCTTTTGGGATAATGTCTATTTATAGGAACAGCGAGATTCATCATTCAAGGTATGTTTAGCCTTTTGATACAATCTCTCAAACTGTACCATCTTTCGATCAAATTGATACATTTTATATATTACACATCGAATTTATGTTGTGCAGCAATCATGGATAGTTTAATAAAGGGGCAAGCACTTACTTCGGCAAAATTCCATATTTACAGCTTCATTTTGACCATTTTAATAGCAGACGAATGTTCAATTTAAAGACAATAATTTCATTTGCTATATAAAGACGGAACATATAGGAAAAAAAGACAAAAATAGATGAATATATCTAAATACTCATGTATATAAATAAATATCCAGTGTATGGCATATTTTCCATAACATTACATTGTTGTCCAATTTCCAGTAGCTAACAATTTAATGAACAACCCTCACGACCATGCACTTGTACTTTTGGTCAAATATTTCGAAGGACAATTTAGGAAATTCCTTCAACATGTATTTTGCTATGCAAACATAAGAAAGTAATAATAAATTTAAAAAGTTTAAGGATGAATTAGCTATTTATTGTTAATCTGTTAACATTAATTAATTAAGTTCTTTCTTCGTGTTTGCAGGTATGACAATTTTCCAGCAGACGACACCTGGACTCACCGGAAGTGAGAGAATACAGATGATTTTGTCGGGAATTTTAAAATTATTTCCAAAATGTAATGGGCAAATAACAACTATTCAATGAACTTTGTTAATTAGTTTATCATATAAACTTTTCATATATAGTTATTTTGATATATATAAAACGTAAAAGTCAAGTTATATCTTTTTTAAGTTTCTTTTTTCTATACAAAAAGCCAAATGACCAGGAAAATAAAAGAATAAACAATATTTTCTCCGATATGATAAGCATTCAATTACATGGCATGTTCCTAAATAACATGATCGTACAGCCAAGTTTTTGTCTGTTTGCCTGTTTGTTTGTTTGTTTGGGGTTTACCTCACACCGACACAATATAGGTAATATGGCGACGTTCCAGCTTTACTCGAAGAGGAAGACCTAAGGTCCTTCCGTGCATTATTTCAGGCACGGACGGGCACCGTAGAGTAGAATCACCGATGTTCCGTTAGCTAGCTGAATAGCTTCCTCACATGAAAGAATCCAAAGTCCCTGTCGGGATTCGAACCCACAGCAGTGAGGGGCAAGTGGTTTGAAGTCAACGACCTTAACCACTCGGCCTCGGACGCCCCATATTCTGTCGTCAGTGCCATTGTCGTTCGCCAGGTGGTGCAATAATAACAATTAAAATGAATTCTCTAATTGGCATTTGGAACGATAGCAATGTCTACGATGGTGTAGTTAAAAGTGACGTTTGTCACTGTATAGAATTGTTCACTGGTAAGGAGAGAAGTTAGGGGCAGGATAGCTCGAGTGTCGCGGGTTCGAGTTCCAGTCAGGCTTCACAATATCACACACTGTCCTTAACTTTGAATTATTGGCCCCATATAAAGTTCGAACCTTCTAAGAGTATGGACCTTTTCAGTGTTTACAGTTTTATGTTAATTGGCCAACTTGTACTGACATAATATATTCACTGGTTGACCTGATTTGCACAAAAGAACACGTGGTTATGTTTGTGCAATGAATTGAAAAGGTGTGCTACGAAAAACCGGAAAGGTCAATGATGCGCGGATCCAAAAGACTGTGAGTCGGCTACTATATTATACTATGTACATATGATATATATATATTAGCATCAAGTTTTGGATATAACTTAAACGGTTTTAGAGAAAACAGTCACCCTAAATTGAGATTAATTACCAGTTACGTAAATCTAGTAAAACTGTATAATGATTAATCCCTCTCTCTCTCCCCCACCCATTTTTATTGAAATATGTATAACCCCTTGCCAAAATATTAAATGTTTTCTAACTTTTCTAAACTGTAAAACGACCACTAGTAAAAACACCTGAATTCGTACCTGCATTAAACTAGGTGCGTGTGTGATCAAAATTATTTACTACAGCACGTGCATAAATTAAAGAACTGCCTTCGTGTCTGAATTCAAACATTGATTACAGTTCTTGTCTGAACTAAAACTCTGTCTGAGACATGTGCCTGAATTAAAACAATTATTGCAACAAGAGTCTGAACTAAAACAATGCCCGCAACACGTACTTGAGCTAAAACAATGCAAACAACACGTGCCTGAACTAAAACAATGTCTGCAACATGTGCATGAACTAAAATCATTCGTGCAGTACGTGCCTGAACTAAAACACTTCCTGCAGCGCGTGCTTTAACTAAAACTTGGCTGAACTTTATTTCTGCCTTCATCATATACTTTAAATGAAACAATAACTTAACATATGTCTGAACATAAAGCACTTTCTGTAACGTGTGCGTGCACTAAAACAATGCATGCAGCATGTTTATGAACTAAAACAATTCCTGCAACATGTGCCTGAACTAAAACAATGCCTTCAACATGATTGTGTCTGAACTGCAGCACATGTCTATTGGATGCACTTGAACTGCCCACGTGACTGAACTAAAACAATGCCTTCAACATGTGTCTGAGCTGCAGCACATGTCTATAAGATGCACTTGAACTGCCACACGTGACTGAACTAAGACAATGCCTTCAACATGATTGTGTCTGAACTGCAGCACATGTCTATAGGATGCACTTGAACTGCCACACGTGACTGAACAAAGACAATGCCTTCAACATGATTTGTCTGAACTGCAGCACATGTTTATAGGATGCACTTGAACTGCCACACGTGACTGAACTAAGACAATGCCTTCAACATGATTGTGTCTGAACTGCAGCACATGTCTATAGGATGCACTTGAACTGCCACACGTGACTGAACTAAGACAATGCCTTCAACATGATTTGACTGAACTGCAGCACATGTCTATAAGATGCACTTGAACTGCCACACGTGACTGAACTAAGACAATGCCTTCAGCATGATTGTGTCTGAACTGCAGCACATGTCTATAGGATGCACTTGAACTGCCACACGTGACTGAACTAAGACAATGCCTTCAACATGATTGTGTCTGAACTGCAGCACATGTCTATAGGATGCACTTGAACTGCCACATGTGACTGAACTAAAACAATGCCTTCAACGTGTGTCTGAACTGCAGCACATGTCTATAGGATGCACTTGAACTGCCACATGTGACTGAACTAAAACAATGCCTTCAACATGATTGTGTCTGAACTGCAGCACATGTCTATAGGATGCACTTGAACTGCCACATGTGACTGAACTAAGACAATGCATTCAACGTGTGTCTGAACTGCAGCACATGTCTATAAGATGCACTTGAACTGCCACATGTGACTGAACTAAAACAATGCCTTCAACGTGTGTCTGAACTGCAGCACATGTCTATAGGATGCACTTGCACTGCCACATGTGACTGAACTATAACAATGCCTTCAACATGATTGTGTCTGAACTGCAGCACATGTCTATTGGATGCACTTGAACTGCCCACGTGACTGAACTAAAACAATGCCTTCAACATGTGTCTGAGCTGCAGCACATGTCTATAGGATGCACTTGAACTGCCACATGTGACTAAACTAAGACAATGCCTGCAACATGTGCTTTAAAAACCACATATAGACTGATCAAATTTATGTACATGTACCTGTAAAACAAGTCTGAACTAAAAGTACTGCCTTCAACATAATACTTAAACTACTGCACATGCCTAGGTTAATGCATGATGAGTGTCTTAGGTCTTCTTTCACAATTAATGCTGGAACTGAGTCCATATTGTACATGCCTATGGGTAAAACATGGGTCCTATTGGTCTAAAATGGGCACTGGAAAAACCAAGCAACTTCACAAGAAACAAAATGGTATGGACAACTAAAAGCAGATCTACTTTGTATCACAATCTTTAGCATTATAAAAAGAAAACAAAATTCCTGAACATGAATTTTATTGATAAAACATAATATTTTTTACATTTGAAAGGAATTTTTAAAAAATCAGAACAATAAAATTAAGAAAATAATGAGCAAAATTGATGGTCAAGGTCTTATAAAGGTCAGTATCTAAATTATTTGTTCATTTGGTCACAAGTGTTGTTTTGTCCATTTTGTTTTATCCCTTTGCCAAAAATAATGCTTTGTTTTGGTTGTAACTGTCATAAGATGCATGTACATGTATATATTTGTTTTTGCAACACAATATGTTAAGATTAAATCAGACTTGCATGTAGGAGAGTTCCACATGAAAGGGAGATCACTGCGTAAAGACATTGGCCGTCATATAATTATCTGCCCTACGTCACAAACAACGTCATTTACGTCATCAAATGTAGCGTAAAAAGACGTCATTGCTATGGTTTCAGTGAGATATACAAACGTAATCGAAAACAGCTTTTTAGCAGAGAATAACAAATATTTCTAAAGAATTTTTACACAGGATTGTTAACTTAATTATAAATAATAAGGAATGAGCACGGAAATAATTTTAACAGAAACAGTCAAAGGTATATGAAGTTATTTTGTTACTATAACGCTGAGAAAATAAGTCATTCTTCCATTTTTTGAAACGGAAGGTCATTGCATTCCAAAGTATTACTTAAACGTATATATTCTATTTTTTCACCATTTTACTAGTTTGTTTAGAACTTTGTTACTATATTTTCTTTACATATGTTCGTTCGTTCGTTAGTTCGTTCCTTCCTTCCTTAATTCGTCTGTTCCTTCTTTTCTTAATTCTTTCTTTCTTCCTTCCAACTTTCCTCCCTCCCTCCTTCCTTCCCTTCCTTCCTTCCTTCCTTCATTCATTCATTCATTCATTCATTCATTCATTCATTCATTCATTCATTCATTCATTCATTCCTTCAATCATTCATTCATTCATTCATTCACTATTTATTAATTTATTTATTTATTTAAAGGCCCATTATCCGACAGAAATAATACTGATATAAACTAAATCTAACCACGTGACTTTTGATTTAAAATGTGTAGTAATCTGTGTACTTATTCGTTGGAAAATAAAGTCTGTCTCGGTTGTACATGAATAATGATTTGAAATATGTCTGAAAATCAAAATCAGGACCCATTTAAGAACGCCTATTGTGATACAGTTCCGAAACATTCCGTTTCTAAACATGTTATATAAACAGAGAATACCATATGCTTGTGTCTGATATAAGAAAATTTAACAGGTAAAGCTAAGAAAAAAAGAAGGACGAGGAGCTCTTCATTTTTTCATGCCGAGAATGATAAATTTTATGATATTACACACTTGTTTGGCATTCTATTTATATCATGATTATATTTTTAACAATTAAGCATTTCTTTCTTTAAATTTCAAATGAAGCAATAACCTGTCAAGAACCTCTCGAGTTCATGCCGCGCGCAATGTGCTAAGGCTCATATGTTTAAGAAATAGTCCCAAATGTGTTTAGTCAAATGTAATCCAAAAATGTATTCGATTCAAAGTTTATCAGTTTAACATTTTAGTATAAGAAGTAAAATTTCCTATTTCCTTTTATTTTATTTCAATATGTGGAATCCTTTTAATTTATTTAATGCAAGGGAGACAAGGGAGTTATATAAAGCGACAAACTCCTCACAGTGATTACCTCCCTTTGCAGATTTATACTGATAAGGGGAGATCACTGCGTAGGAGATTGATAAAGCGAATGTACCTTTTGCACAATTGTTGCCTTGTTTTCCTAGTTTCTTTACCATAAAAACCCTGAGATTATCCCTTTGCCAAAAATAATGTTTTGTTTTGGTTGTAACTGTCATAAGATGCATGTACATGTATATATTTGTTTTTGCAACAGAATATGTTTAAATCAAATCAGACTTGCATGTAAGCGAGTTGCACATGAAAGGGAAATCACTGCTTAAAGAAATTGACCGTCATATTATTATCTCCCTTACGTCACAGACAACGTCATTTACGTCACCAAATGTAGCGTAAAAAGACGTCATTTCTATGGTTTTCAGTGAGCTACACAAACGTACCACGAAAACAGCTAACAAATAATTCAAAAGAATTTTTACAAAGGATTGTTTGCATAATTATATATGATAAATTGTAAAGAATGAGCAAGGATAACATGTTTTCAGAAGCAGTCAAAGGTATAGGAAATCATTTTATTACTATACTGCGTAGAAAATATGTCAATCTTCCCTTCTTTGAAACGGAAGGTCATTGCAATCCAAAGAATGACTAAAAATTTAATTCTATTTTGTCACCATTTTTAGTTTACTAGTTTGTTTGTCCTTTGCATATTGTTCGTTCATTAGTTCGTTCCCATTTTAATTCGTTCGTTCCTTCCTTTATTCGTGCGTTCGTTCCTTCTTTCCTTTAATCGTTCCTCCTTTCTTTCTTTGTTTTCTGTCTGTCTTTCTTTCTTTCCTTCTTTCCTTCCTTTTTTCTTTGTTTCCTTCCTTCCTTTATTACTTTATTTATTTATTTATTTATTTATTTATTCAATTATTCATTTTCATTTATTTATTTATTTATTTATTTATTTATTTATTTATTTATTTATTTATTTATTTTTTTTTTTTATTTATTTATTTATTTATTTATTTTTTTATTTATTTTTTTTTTTATTTATTTATTTTTTTATTTATTTATTTATTTATTTATTTATTTATTTATTCACTCACTCACTCACTCACTCACTCACTCACCAACTCACTCACTCACTCAATATAGAAATCACCTTGTCAAGCGCGTTCTTCAGGTATAACAATTCAATTAAATATATTCAAAATTTTCCACATTTCAATTTCAGAACTGTCTTATTCGACAGCGAGGAGTAACGGTTCTGGAAATGATTTGCCAGATGATACGGATGGCTTTACAAATATCGACGGTGCCGGAGATGGTCATGGCGGACTTATTAAAGCCTATAAAGATACAACGGAAGTCACTTCTACCAATAGAGATAGCCAAGAGCGATTTGTTAGCATTATAGAAAAGAGGAAATTGGAGAGAAGGTTCGAAGAGGAAATGGAAATAAAATGGGAGACATCTGAAAGAGTCGATGAAGAAAATATGGCAAGTAAGGTCGATAACTTATTAAGTAAACTAAAAAGTCGTTTCAGTGAAGAGAAAGAAGCTAGAAAGTATGCAGTGAAACAAAACCGATCATACTATAACTTTTGCAACAGTGTAGACGCTTTTCTTAGGCATGTAGAAAAACCAAAAGTTGATATCAAATACTCGGAAAGGGATGATGTTTTGCAAGGCGAGGGAGTTTACAGTTTTGGTATAAGACCAGCAGCAATTAATAGGAGAAATGTAAAAGCCAGTTCATTTGAAAGCACTAAGATCGATGGTGTAAGCTATACTGATGCAGTTAAGGAAACTACTAGTATCGAAGAAGAAGTTGAGAAAAGTATTGATGAATCTGGAAATGGAAAAGGCATCCACGAGTTATGTAAAGTTGCAAAAGAGTCGCATGTTGCTTCTACCGGCAACTCTTTACCGCTAGACAAAGCTGTTAAGTTACCAGCTACTTTACCCTCGATTTACCAGTCTCGTAACGACCATGCAAACGCAGCACCTATTGCAGACGACAATTTATTACTTCAAGCAACAGACGACAGTGGCCGCAATATTTCATTTGCTACTATGGGCAACTACTATGGGCTACTAAGAAGCAAAGAACTAAAACCATTTGTATGTGCCAACTTCACGTCTGCAAAGCCTTTCCCGCGTGCTGTAGGTCCAGGCTACATGCCCATGATCGTTAAAGAAAAGTACCTACCAGAAATGTATTTGAGAGGCCAGTACACACGTACATCTATATACACCAACACTACCAGATTGCAATTTAGAAGAATTATCTCTGTTTTAAACAGGAAATGCTTGATGTACAAAATTAACATGAGCGTTCCATCAAAACATCTCAACAAAAGAGTCAATGGAGAGCAGTTCTTGATGTGCATAAAATCAAAGCAGAATGTTAATGGCTTTCTAGCAGACGATATTATTTATCCCAAATATGCACTTCCGGTATGGTTTACTTCAGTATGGTTTACTTCCGGTGTATGGTTTTATGACATTCAAAACTGTTTTTGGAATTATTTCCGTTGTAACAATCGCATTTTCAAAAACAGAACAAGGTTACGCCTTAAACACTTGCATTAATACGCCGAGAAGTCTTGAAAATGTCGGATACCTGATAAGAGAAAACTGTAATGCTATCGACACTTATCAAAATCGACCAATTCAGCAGCCGACTTTGAACGGACTTGACAAATTCGGGCATGCTCATTTTCCAGATAAATATGACACCAAACATCGAGAAGCCAAATTGTCTGAGTTCTTAAAACCGAGCCCCGAAGGAGAGCACGAAACAAATTACGTCACATCAACAGCAGACGATAAAAATGTACCCGCAGACGACAATGAAACAACGGAATATGAAAGAATCATTGACGAGTCCGAGGATGCAGGTCCTTTTGGGATAATGTCTATTTATAGTAACAGCGAGATTCATTCCAGGTAGGCTAAATCTATGCTATTATATAAAGATTGTTCATATAGAGGTAAAAAAACAAATAAATATATGAACATATCTAAATATATAAAGAAATATCTAGTGTATAGCATATTTTGCCATAAAATACAACTGTGCTGTCCAATTTCCAGTAGCTTACAATTTAATGAACAACCCTCACGACCATGTACGTTGTACTTCCGGTCAAATATTTCGAAGGACAATTTAGGAAATTCCTTCAACATGTATTTTGCTGTGCAAACATAAGAAAACAATACAATTTTAAAAAGTTTAAGGATGAATAAGCTATTTATTGTTAATCTGTTAACATTAATTACTTTGTGTTTGCAGGTATGACAATGTCCAAAGCAGACGACACTTGGACTCACCGGAAATGAAAGAATACAGACGACTTTGTTGGGAATTTTAAAATTATTTCCAAAATATAATGAGCAAATAACAAATATGTTAAATAGTTTATTATACATACAGTACACTTTTCATAGTTATTTTGATATATATAAAAACGTAAAAGTAAGATTTAGTCAAGTTATCTTTTTTGTGACATTGTGTTCGCCAGGTGGTGCAATGAAAACAATTAAAATGAATGCTTTTTCAAATAACAATGTTTGGTGTAGTTAAGTGTATAGAATCGTTCACTAGTTAGGAAACGACAGGAGTTCAAGGGTTCGAGCCACAGGCAGGTTGCACAATAGCTCACCCTTTGTCACTTACTTTGAATCACTGGCCCCATATAGGGTTCGAACCTTCAAAGAGTATGACAAAACTATTGCATGTACGGATCCAGAAGATAACCACTCGGTGATTCGGCTATTGAATTTTACAATATGCATATGATATATATTAGCATCAAGTTTTGGATATAACTTAAACGGTTTTAGAGAAAACAGTCCCCCTAAATTTAGACTAATTACCAGTTACGTAAATCTAGTAAAACTGGTTAATGATTAACCCACCCCTTTTTATTGAAATATGCATAACCCCTTGCCAAAATATTAAATGTTTTCTAACTTTGCTATACTGTAAAACGACCTCTAGTATTAACACTTGAATTCGCACCTATATTAAACCAGGGACGAGTGTTAATAAACTTATTTACTGCAGCACGTGCGTGAACTAAAGAACTGCCTGCGTGTCTGAATAAAAACATTGACTACAGTTCTTTTCTGAACTAAATCTCTGTCTGAAACATGTACCTGAATTAAAACAATTCATGCAACACGTGTTCGAACTTAATCATTGCAACAAGTGTCTGAACTAAAACAATGTCTGCAACATGTACATGAACTAAAACAACACTTCCTGCAGCGCCTGCTTTAACTAAAACTTGGCTGAACTTTATTTCTGCATTCATCATATACTTTAAATGAAACAATAACCTATGCCTGAACATGAATAGAGGATATTGAATGAGTGTAAGTTCAATACTGAATTTATTGCACGAGTTGAATAAAATTATATTATGCGAGCCTCATGCAAGCATAATATTATTTTATTCAACGAGTGCAATAAATTCAGTAATGAACTTACACGAATTTAATATTCTATTTATCACATACCCAAAATAAAGACCATTTAAAGTGAAATAAGAGTCATTTTTCATTGACGCGCCTATAGTATAACGCTAACATTTAGCGCGTCTTTACACTATGTTTGTATTACGCTAATGGCGTCAGGTCAAAATATATGCACGGCCGTGCAATACCATATTTACGGAGTCGCAAAATCCGCACGGGTGTGTGATAAAGCACTTTATGAAACGTGTGCATAAGCTAAAACAATGCATGCAGCATGTTTAAGAACTAACACTTCCTGCAACATCTGAATAAACCAAAGCAATGCCTTCAACATGTGTCTGAACTGCAACACATGTCTGAATGGAGACAATATTTATAGGATGCACCTGAACTGCCACGTGTGACTGAACTTAAACAATGCCTGCAACATGTACTTAATACAAAATTCGTGTCTGAACTAAATCCATGCTTGAAACACGTGTCTGATCTTTAAGTTCCTCCAACACAAATTTGTAAACTAAAATACTGGCAGCAACACATGTCTGAATTAAAGCCCTGTATGCTGAACATCTAGACCAAAGAACTTTCTGAACTAATATATGAACCTGTAAAACAAGGCTGAACTAAAAGCACTGCTTGCAACATACTAGTAATACTTAAACTACTGCACAAGCCTAGGTTAATGCATGATGACCCGAGTGTCTTAGATCTTCTTTCACAATTAATGCTGAAAATTGAATCCATATTGTACATGTGTAAAACATGGGTCAATTATTGGTCTAAAATGGGCATTGGAAAAATTCACAAGAAACAAATTGGTATGGACAATTAGTAGCAGTTCTACTTTGTATCACAAACTTTAGTATTATAAAAAGAAAACAAAATTCCTGAACATGAATTTTATTGATAATACATGATATTTTTTACATTTAAAAATATTTTTTAAAAAATCAGAACAATAAAAATTAATCAAATGTATGCAAAATTCAATCAGCTGATCTTGATGGTCAAGGTCATTTAAAGGTCAATGTCATATCTAAGTTCTTTAACATTTTCAACAAGTGTTGTTTTGTCCATCTATGAATCAAATCTGTACATAAATTATTTATTATTTTTTATTTTATTTAAATGACAACAAAAATTCAATAATCTGACCTTGATCAAAGCAGGAAAAAAAATTTTTCATTAACTTGACCTTGACAGTCCAGGGCAATTAAAGGTCAAGGTCACATCTAAATTTTTCAATATGTTTTGTAATGGTAGCAAGTCTTTTTTTTTTTCCTGAAAAAAATTGACCTTGATAGTTAAGGTCATTTAAAACTTAAGGTCAATTAAACCTTCAAAAGGTTGTGTTGAAAAGGTTGGTTTGTCCAAATATGAAGATAATCTATTTATAAATTCATTACATTGCACTAAATTGTAGTCAATTATAGCAAAAATCTGTGAAAATTCAAAAATTTAACTTTCAAACACTTTAAACTTCAAAGTCAAAGTCACTATGGGTTTGACACGCTTGAAGGTCTTATCCTAAAGAATGTTGTGTCTAAGTATGAAGTAAATCCATTAATTAATAACAAAGTTATAGCTAGTTACAGCAACAACAAAAAAGAAAAGAAAAATTCAATAATTTAGTTTAACTTGAAGGTCTATCCTAAAAGATTGTTGTGTTCAAGTTTGAACAAAATCTAATAATATTATATTAATATTTTTAATTATTAATTAATATATATTATAATAATATTATTCAAAAATAATCAAAGTCATAGCCACTAATAGCAAAAATCAAGCAATTTAGACATCTTGAAAGTTAAGGTCATTTATGAATGAAGGTCAAGTTTAGTCTAATCTACTAAAGGTCTTATCCCAAGGGTTGTTTCGGCCAAGTATGAATTAAATTCACCAACACCTAAAAAAGTTATGATCAAGGTTAAAGACAATACATCTATTTTTCTTCTTTGGAAAACAAGTCAGGCTAAAAAGGGAAATAATTAGAGCTGTCATCGTAAGAAACGATATTGGTGTATCGTTGATATTTTTCCTTCAATCAATAGTCAATGTTTATTTCAAATAAATAGTTTTCAAGATAATGAGCGGAAACAATTCTGAAATTTAAGGCCCCTGTGACATTGACTTTTGAACTAGTGACCCCAAAAGCGATATGGGTCATCTGCTGGTTATAGCAATCACTATGTGAAATATGAAGACTTTTTGATAATTATCTTTCAAGATAATGAGCTGAAATCATATTAACATTCAAGGACCCTGTGACATTGACCTTTGACCCCAAAAGCAGTAGGGGTCATCAACTAGTTATGACCAATCAATATGTGAAATATTAAGACTTTGTGATAAATAGTAACAAAGATAATAAGCGAAAATCATACTACCATTCAATGCCCCTGTGACCCTGACCTGACCTAGTGACCCCAAAATCTATAGGGGTCATCTACTATTTATGACCAATCAATATGTGAAATATGAAGACTTTGTGATGAATTGTTACCAAGATAATGAGTGGAAACCAGTCTGACATTTTATTTAAAGCCCATGTGATCTTGACCTTTGACCAAGTGACCCAGAAACCAATAGGGGTCATCTACTAGTCTAGTTATGACCAATCACTGTGAAATATGAAGACTTTGTAATGAATACTTCAAGATTATCAGCAGAAACCATTCTGACATTTAGGGCCCCTGTGACCTTGACCTTTGACCTAGTGACCCCAAAATCAAAAGGAGTCATCTACTAGTAATGATAAATTGCTATGTGAAATATGAAGACTTTGTGATGAATTGTTACCATGATAATGAGTGGAAACCAGTCTGACATTTTATTTAAAGCCCATGTGATCTTGACCTTTGACCTAGTGACCCAGAAACCAATAGGGGTCATCTACTAGTCTAGTTATGACCAATCACTATAGATGTGAAATTTGAAGACTTTGTGTTGAATACTTTTCAAGATAATCAGCGGATATTTAAGGCCCCTGTGACCTTTGACCTAATGACCCCAAAAGCAAAAGGGGTCATCTTCTGGTTCTGGTTATGACCAATCACTATGTGAAATAAGAAGACTTTGTAATTAATAGTTTTCAAGATAATCAGTGGAAACTATGTGGTCTAAGGACGGACAGACCAACTGACATTAGCAAAACAATATACATGTACCCCCTCTTCTTCGAAGGGGGGCATAAAAATTGATAATTTTAACATATTAATTAGATGTCTAGATATTAGGAAAATTCACCCAAGCCCATGTCTTACATTTATCTGTTGTTACATAGTGGAAATATTTCACAGCAATGATGATAAAAAAAATGGTCTGGATTAAAATCATGAAATGCAATTTATAAACAAGACATGGAACAGAACAGAACATGTTTTTAACTGAAATTATTTAAATACGTTTCCGGAGTTTTCATATAGACATATAGGCAAAATTAAAACTGTTCAATAGAATTTCTTTGAACTTGGCATTTTATTAGAATAATAAATTTAGTGAACTCAAAAACGAGAACGGTGACCCCAATTTTTTTCACTTAAAATGTTTCTGTTATCATATTCTAACATCATGCCAAGTTTAAAGAAATTCTATTGAGCAGTTATCATGTATAATTTTGCCTATATGTTCATTATTATGAAAACTCCCAAAAACGTCCTTAAACAGGTACATGTATAAAAGTGAATGACAGACAAGTAATTTTAGGTAATTATCAATTATGATAGTTATCATAATTCCAAACTAGATCAAATTTGTAAAGCGTAGTGAATATGTAATCTTCACTGATTAACGAGGCATGCAGCACCTATACTTATACCTGGGTGAGAAGAATAGTACAATTAATCATTGAATAGTCAAGCTTAAAGGGACTCCACCCTGTTTTTTTACATGACAGGACTTAAAATATCTTTCCAAGATCTGTGTACCAACTAACAAAGGTCTGGACCAATAACTTGTGTGCAAAATTTCAGGCCTTTCCCTCGCCCCGTTTTCCTAGAACAATCACTTTTATGATGCAAAGTGACCCAACAACTAAAAGTGTTGCAACGCTTTTAACTCAAATTTGGGTAAAAATCTCATAAAAATTAATTTCAAATTAGTTCTGAGTATAATTCTTTATCATCCTTTGCAGTCTTTTTCCATTTTTAGTGCTTTATTTGATTTTTGAAAGGTTTTCAAATTTTATGTTTTAGGCCTACGGTCACCTCAGTTGAGTTCCTTTAAGTACTTTTAGTTTAAAAGCCATGCTGCCTTTCATCAGCACTAAGTGTTACAGATTTTAGCATGCTTCTTTATATTATCATAGCCTTTTATCCCCGCCTCACATTTAACACATTTGTAAACATTTCCAGTTTCCATTCTGTGCCGTTCTTCGTGCTGCTGAAACGATTTTAACTCAACATAATCTTTGTTACAAACAACACATATATATCTCTTGCCATTGCACCGCTTTTCATGTTGTTTTAATTCTGCTTCACACAAAAATCTTCTGTTACACACCACACAAACATGTTTCCTTTCAGGGGCTGTAACTCTGGCCAAACTTTTTTCAGACTTGTGATTTCTTTTCACATGCTTTAACAGATTACTGTTAGTCTTAAAACCTTTATTACAATATTTACAGAGAAACGTTCTTTCCGCAGCATGACACAGCACATGGGTTTTATAGTGCGACTGAGTCGTAAAGGTCTTCGAGCAAACCTCGCAGCTGTATGGTCTATATCCTGTATGCTGGGCATATATATGCACCTTCAGTGCGTCTCTCCTGATGAAGCCTCGGCCGCAAAGAGAACAATGAAACGGTTTGTTCTCCGAATGAGTGAGCAAGTGGCGTTCTAACTGACATCGTTTTGCAAAGCGTTTGTCACACGTGTCGCAATGATATAACTTCTTGCTCTTGCGTTCAGGTTCTTCAACAACACGGCTTATACCATAATCCTCATCAGGCAACTCAATTTTACATGCTACCTTACCAACATAGTTTTCCTTATTCTCATTATCATCAGCGCTAGCATTAGTAAAATCTGATGACTGGGGCATGTCAGTATCACCATTTTCTGTTTGTGATTCTATCTTTGGAGTGTCAAACTGATCATTAAGCATGACACAGTTTTTACCAAACTCAACAGGTTCGTTATGTTTTCTTTTCATATGTTTACTCAGATCGCCTCTATATTTGAATTGTTTCTCGCACAAACAACAGGAGAGCCTGGCTTGAGGAAGGTGGTAGTTCATATGTGCCACTAGATTATGCTTTAATGCAAAGGCTTTGCTACAAATGTCACATGTATATGGTCTCTGACCTTGATGAACGGAGCTGATATGCTCAAAAAGGCGATTTTTACGGATAAATCCTTTCCCACATAGAGAGCAAGAAAATGGTCTTTCTCCAGTATGCGTGAACATATGTCTTTTCAAATTTCCAAATGTTGAGCAAATTCTATTACAGAAAATGCATGTGAGATCCAGAATACTATTTTGACATGAATTTAAAACACCAAATCTATTAGCTGCTGTTTCAACAGGCTTATTTTTAACAATTTTATTATGTTCTTCATGATATTCATCTTCCGTGCCTGAGTCAGAGGTTACATTTTCGAATGTCCTATTTTCAGCCATACATTTAGCAAATGAATTTGATGATGTTTGATCAAAACTGGCTTTTTCAGTTTTTCTTCTCAATAATGGGATGCCAACAATTTCTTGATATTCATTTGGTAACTGTTTACCACTTTTCTGCTTGTCTTGTTTTGTTACGCTAACCTCCTTTGTGTTTTTTCTTATCTCCTTTTGTAGATTTTTGCTCTTTCTGCCAAATTCTTTTCTGTAATTGGAGGAATATGTGTCATTTGACCGCTCTAAACTGATCAATTCAAGCTGCCCCTTAACACAGCTTGATCTCAAATGTTTCAGCCTTCTTCTTTGTCCGGACCTTAATGACCGGCCTGATGATGAATTCATTGTAGCTGGTTTTAAAACTGAAAAAAAAAGATAAAAGATTCTCTTTATCATAAGGATGTAATAATTACATAATATTTATTTAAAGATTGCTTTGATACTGTTTTGTAACTTTAACTTTATTTTAAAGGCCCAAAATACCCCAGAAATGCTTTTATTTTCGTATCTCAAATTACATGTAGCTTCTTCTTTTTGGTGTCCCGTTAAAGTTCGAAGTCAAAATACTACTTTCTTTACACTTTCTTCCTTTATGACAATTAATTTCACATTCAGCAGTATGTTCTTCATGTCATTAACAATGCTCATTCACCATTATTTAAACATTATAAAATTATGTTTTCCCTTTTTAAAATAAGGGGAAAAAAATTGTTTCCAAGGCACAATGTGCCTTTAAAGCAGCAAGCCTCCGGATTCATGCTAATTTTCATATTATTAAATGAACAAACAAAAAATTACACATTGTAAAGCAACTCTTACAACCAATTTAAATAACTAAAAAAACTAGTGCTTACTGCATTACTTATTAGTAACACAGTAGAAATATGTTTAAAAAATCGGTCCTTAATCACATATACATGTACAGTGATATCATACAATATTGATTCTTTTTACTTTTCTTTCTTAAAAGCTCAGTACATTTTCCTCAAGAAATGTTTTGGCGAGGCATGCAGCTTTAAGCTTGCGTGTTAAGAATACTCTTAAAGTGTCTTGACCAAAGTACCAAAGGTTCAAACCCGCAACTCCTCAGTTCAGAGGAAAGACACTTTAATTACCACTTGGCTACTGCTCCCCTTGTACAAATATTGATTGTAATTAATAATATATAACCTGCCTAACTTCAACAAAAAATTGACTGCATTTTTTAATCTGAAAGGACAAATTAACTTGGGACTGTAGTGAAATTTTAATACATGTACTTTCAACAGCTTGATAATTCTATATATTGTCACCTTAGTGAAGTAACAAATTAACTCTTCTCAAATTATTTAAACAGTTAACCCGTTACTGAATTAAGTAGAAAATGTAGTATTATGCACATTAAGCATCAGTTAAGGTCAAAATTTGATTAAATTCCCTCTTTTATAAAGAATGAAGCAACCATCCATGATTATAAATAAACCCATTGAGTGAATGCATGAATAAAGCATCCAGTGAAGTTGTTATATGTATAATACGTAGAGAGTTAAAATTATAGTACAAATTTAAACTTTCACAAAATTGTTGTGCAACCCTGAGTTAAAAATACCCATACATTGTATAAATAATTGATGCTTTCAGCTTTCAGCTTGACTTAACAACCACTTCTAGTTGACAAGGCCACAAAAATAAAGAACTGTTTCTAATTCTCCTCCCCAAGCACCCACCCACTCCCCCCCCCCACCCACCCCCCAACTTTCCCAACTGAAGAAGAGGGTAGGTTACAGTACAATGATTTTCTTTAATTTTAAATTTTTATAATATTTATACATTGTATAACAGTTACTGTTTACATTATGTTCATGTACAATACTGTAGTATTTTGTGTTGTAAATTTAAGATTAAAAACAAAACGAGTTAGTAGTCTCCAGTCAGCAGGAAGGGACAGAGAATCTTTTTCCCCCTATGTTAAACCCCTTTACATCACCATAAATTTGACACTCCTGAACTTCAAGGAGTTGCTTTTGTTAAAAAAAGAAAGCCATTACAAATGTGAATGAAATGTTTGACCGCTGAAAATGGGGATATATTATGTAATAAATTGACCACAAATAAAGTCTTTCAGAAATCAGTAATAAATTTGAAACTACACAATGTAGCTCTGCAAATCTGTATTTTTAAATGTTGAATATGCTATACTAGCATGTCCTTTCACTTTTCATATATTGCAATATATTGAAAATTTAAAATTTTACTATAAACTTTTAATATTAAGTTAAATAAACATAATGTTTTCTTAAAGATACAAGTGTAATCAACTTTTTTTATAACTTACTTGACTTCAAGTGGCATTCATGTATTAATTGTTTAAACTTCTTCATTTCCAATGCCACTTTTAACAACTTTTAAAATCTTTTATAAAAAGGACCTCTTATCATGTTATGTACCATTAATTTAAACATAATATTAAACAATAAACACCTCAAGTCAAGGTTCTGTTGTTCTAACCATTGATTTTCAAGCAATAAAGTATTTTACATTGTTCACAATGCATCGCAATATGTTGTGCAATGTGTCAGAAAATATTGCAATATATATCACATTATGATTTTTCTTTACAATTCCCACCACTACAGACTTAGTTTGGTGTTTATTCAACCATTGGTTCTGTAGGAGAAGGTCCTTGGGTGTGAGTTCCATGTGACCAGAATTGATAATTATGTACCAAGTTTTCTGGGGACAATCAAATAATTTGATACAGTCTTACAGATATTATTCAATGCATAAAAATTACCCAACTTTTTTAAATTAAAATATAATTAAACACAATAATTGTGGTGGAGCACTTTTAAGAATATGTCTGTAGCAAAATCCTAACCCTAACCCTCTGTCACGGTTCAGAACTGTTCATTATTTAGGGGAGATAATGTCTAAGTGGCTGGATAGCTCAGTCGGTAGAGTCGTGGTACGGTATTCCGAGGGTCCTGGGTTCGAGTCCCAGTCAGGCTTCACATTTCTCTCACCCTGTGACACTCCAGTCTTTCAAATAGAAAGACCCTGGACACTCTAACCATAACCCTCACCTGGGACAGAGAGATACATTATTATTCCCGGCCATAAGCTAGGACCTAAATTATGTCTTAGCCCTATTAATCAGATAATTTAGATAGACCCGGTGTCTAAACCAAGTGTATATGTATGTTTAAGGTTTATCCATTTTTCTTTAGTGCATAATATACAAGTTTTACTTCTGAAAGAAACATACTGTAGTGATCTAGATCTAATCCGCAAGACAAAATAGCTGCAAAGACAAATTCATTTGACAACTTCAACTGTTCAACAAATTCATTAGGCGTGATTCAGATAATTAATTTATGATATGAATAACCAATCAAAATGCACGAATAATATCTTGCAGAAAATTATAAATATTACCTGCTCAAGATTCTCGTACTGTGCGTGAATCACTGTTCTTGTTTGACTTCTTTGTTGTCAACATTCAAATTCGACGCGGAAAACACCTTTTGTATCAATAAAAGGGCAGTAACTTTGTATAGTTTCACCAAACTATCAGACTACAGTACCCTGCATTAAACTGACTAAAGTATTAATGTGATATTCCTATTGCCAATATCAAACCTATTATTTTTCATAAAGAATAAAATAAATATTACTAACTTGACTTATGAAACAGATAGTTTAATAAGTTGTTGTCTTGAAGGTCTAGATAGATGATTAATTCGGAGTTATAAATAACATGTAAAATGGGAAAGTGTGCGGGACCGGGTCCTGTGCAGAACCGGGTACACTGACTCTATACGTATATATATCTGGTTAAGTTGCCAACACAGCAGGTCCAGAACTACTAAGTTGCATGTTAGAACCATCGTCGGATACCCACGGCCGAACCATTAACATTTATCTGCATGTTATGTGACATGTTTATCAATCGTGGGTATCCGACGATGGTTAGAACGAACAACTACATGAACTAGATCAGAAATTTGCCTGTTAGAAGACAGGAACAGACACGTCGAACAGCCAGATAAGTAAGTTGTTGAGAACAACTAGATCAGTAATTAATTATATAAAACAGCTATATATTGGAATGGCAAGATTTGTAAGTTATCTAACAGAACAGCCTTATTAAGTTGTTTAATAAACAGAACAGCTATATTCGTAATATTCTCTTGATTTGTAAGTTGTCTTCTACGCGTGGAAGGAAGTGTTACACGAGGGATGGAGTTCTTATGATAACTTGTCATAGTCCATTTTTCATCGCCTCTTGCTTAAAATCTGGTAGTTTTGAGTAAAATTTTCAAAGTATTAGCCAATTCGCAAGTATTAACCTGTTTATTTTTGGTCTTCATCCTTGCCATACATATTTACCTAATTATAATGCAAAAATGCAAACATAAAGCCCCGACTAACAAATTTATACCCGATTTTTCAAATGTCCCGGAGTTCAAAGTGTGAATCCTCAAAATATGTCCTGGAGTTCTTATGATAACTTTTTTTACTGCCAATGTGTTTCTTGCGCTAAATCAAAGCACGTTTTAGCGTTTTTATTATCCATTTAGGTTGGAAATACTTATCAAATATAATTTTTACGCTCATCCTTTGCACAAAGTTATCATAAGAACTCCATCCCTCGTGTAACACTTCCTCCCCCGGGTTCTAGAATAGCCAGATTGGTAAGTTGTTAATTAAATATAACAGCTAGATCGGTAATATCTTTTAGAATGGAACATTCTAATGGTAAGTTGCCCTTTAGAACAGTCATATTAGTAAGTGGGACGGACTATGTTCTTATTCTTATTTATAATCTAAGAATTTCTTGCGGCGTTGGTTCATTCAAACTCTGTCAAGGTCTCTATTGTAACATAGAATGTTTCCGTTTCTTAGTACACAAAAAAAACAAAATGTTCCGGAACAAAACATCACGCTGCTGTCTGATGTAAGCTTTTACCGTTTAGCAATGATTTCACGCATACAGCATTTGCTCAAAAAGATATATACTGGTCAGCATATTTTTACTCAGACATTTTGTAATGATTCTTTTTCAAAGTTCAAACAAAAGTTTAAAACTAACGACTTTTCTTTCATCTTTCATTTTATTCATACAATGAGGATACTACATGTACATATAAAATCTAACTAATGTTCATAAATAAATGATTATTTTTCATACAAATCATGATCATAGAACAAATTTAATTATATCTAAATGGAAGACATTGGATATTTGGCACAAAAACAACACAAGTAGAAAAAAAAGAATGAAATACATAACGAATAATATCATATTGAAAACGGGAAATAAACAATAGAGAATCCTTTCTTAAGTGTTAATTATCAATACTGATTCAAAATATGATAAAGATGGTTACTCAGTAACATTTTGGTACTATAAAAAGTACAACACAATTTTCAAGCTTTTGAGAAATAAGAAATAAAGGCATGGAGAAAGAAACAAGGTTTTTGATTTTAGACAGCAGACGATAAAAACTTCCGTGGCACCTTTTTTTATTTAATTTGAGAATGATGTCATAGATTACATATGCAATTGCAAAGGGATTTGGATTAAAATTGAGGCACAAGCGGGCACCTGAAAATAACCATCGACCTTCCTTAAGCTAAACGGGAATTTTTTTAAGGGAAAAATAAAGTTTTAAAGGGGATTGAGGGGAAAATGTAAAATAAAAGAAAAAAATTTTTGGTTCGGTGTTTTCCCCTTTTAATTTCGGGTTTTTTTTTGTAAAAAATTTTTTAAACTATTTGTTTTTGGGTTTTCGTGTTGTACATTTTTATATTTATTCATTTTATTTCATTTTTGAATGGTAATTTCCTTTGTTTTGGGGTTTTTCGAGTTACGGGATTGAAAAAATCTTTAATAGCAGATGGAAATTGAAACATTTTTTGAAAGTAAAAAATGTGTGTTTGATGGAAAAAGAAAAAATAATTCAATATATTTCGGTTTTTAACAAAATTTGGATTACCCGTGTGAAGTATTTCCACCTTCTTTTTTTTTTCTGTCGGAAAAGAGAAGAATGAAATAGGTTTAGATGCATATTGGGTGTTCTTCGTAAAATAAGCAAGATAAAAAGGAGCGGAGCTTGCGAAGCGACTGTAGCTTTCTTATTTACGAAGAACATCCAATATATGCACTCTAACCGGCTTAGTGCTCCGCCCACTTGCGTTTTATAATATAAAACGTCCAGTTTATATAAAATCTGTTCTATTAAGATTTGAAGCCTGAAAATTTGAAAAATCCTCGTCGGTGATTGGCTTAAAAAAATTGGCGTAAATGTCGTTTCAGTGTAAGTATTTCAGTAATTTTATTTTGGAAAAAATGCATCATACAACTGTTAAACCTTCTTCAAAACAGAGCCCCGAGAGCTACATTGTATTTATAACGTGACGTTAGTTTCTAAAAATAGTCGGGAGAAGAATTTTCCGCATTACTAGTGCAGACCGAAAGAATATAGGTCTCAAGGGAACAGCAAATTTAATTTTCCACCTTAATTCTTAATAACATATTCAACCTTTAGAAAAACCGAAAGCCGCTTTTAAATATGCAAAAAAATATTCCCAATTCAAGGGATACATAACATTGAAAAATATGTCAGTATTTACTATACTATCAGCGAGTGGTAAGTTCTTTGGATGGTTAATAACTTAGTAAATTTACATAGAATTCACAAAATTTTAACCAAATAGAACATTTTTTGTCCAGTTTTTTAAACAAAATACCAGAAAACTCCGGAGATGTGCTGCAAAAAGCTAGCTATCTTATAATTGGCAAGAGTTTCATCGAGTAAAACATTGTTACATATATATTAAAAAATTTCAATATGTACATATAAAAACTACATAAAAACATAATTATATGAGTGTAATGAAAAAAGTTATGCTATTGGCACATAGGGAACACATTAAAAACAATAAAAGTAAATAAATACAAAACATAATACAATGTACATGAATTAAAGCTGCATGCCTCCAGATGAGCCGAAATAATTTCAAGACAGTCAAACTTGAGAAAAAATATATTCTAAAATTTTCAGAAAAGAAAAAATATCAAGATTTAAATAATCATTTACATGTTATTTATATGTGTTTAATGATGATTTTGCAGTATTTAACAATTTTATACAATTCTAATGCGTGACTAACACAATAATGGCTATTTTACATATTCTGACCACTGTTTGGTAGTTTACATGCATTGTAGGATTTGTGAGCGCCGTTTGCAACCTGTTTATTACCTTTTTGTTCACTTCACACTATTTTTAGTTTTAAATACATTTTTTTAATTTTCATAAATAAGCATGAATCTAGAGGCATGCTGCTTTATATGTAATAATATGTTATAGAGGCAAGAATATGCAATAATTAATATCAGTGTTATAATAATTACACACTAATTTGACCTGTTCACATTATGAATCAATCTCAAATACATGTGTGTAATAATTCTATTATGTAAAATAGTTTTATGTTAATTTGATTCTATAAATAGCACAATTAAATCGAAGCATTTCGTGACATAGAGTAAAAAAGCGTCTAAATGAGCTAGACCTTTAGTTTGGTACCCGGCTCCAGTTGACATTGAAAGGCATGGACGCACGCAACGCGTTACCAGATACGTGATCTATGTCAATCAAAATCAAATTAAGCCGAAAGCAGCCGAATAACTCAAAACTTCAGTGCTAATTAATTTGGTCTTACAAAATATACAAGTTTTGATTATTATGTAATAAAACGAAGAATAGTATGCACTCTAAATAAAAGAATGCAATTGCACAAGTCAATGTTTGGCACATGAATTAATACTGCAATAAACACAAAAATATGATGACATCTAAACAATCAACACATTTTTCATCAAATAATAATATTACAAATAATAAAATCTTTTGAAGAGAACAAAATCCACGATGGGCAAAACGTGTACTCGTATTATTTAAAATGAATATAAAACCGAAAGATTTGTGCACACAGTCTTTCAGGGACGGATCCACCGGGGGCTTAAGGGGCGGAATGCGTAAAAGGGGGAGTTTAGTGATTCCAAACTTAAGCCCCCCCCCACACACACACACACCCAACCGAAAATTTCGGGATCTGACCCTGGACTCTTTGACAATAAAAGATAAAAATAGGATTTAACAATAAAACTACAACATTCAAAGGCAAGCACTGGCTATTTACTAATCTGTGTAACAGATAAAATATATCCCTTCAGCACACTCCTTTGCGCTCATTATAAGTCCTTTGCGCACATTAAAGTTACTAGAACGGGTAAACATCCCGTTTGTGTCGATTGTGTCCGAATGTTATAGCACCAAATGTTTGATCATTTATTATCCGATTGTTACGTACATCTACCTTTACTTGACTGTTCTAAAAATACTGACTTTCAAATCTGAAAAATGTAAATAAAAAAGGTATTAAAATATATTTTCAGAGCAATTTTCATTTTTTTTTATAGTGGCTTTTCATTACAATTAAGAAAATGATTTGTTTTCATTATTAATCACGGAGCAAAAATTGAAAAGAGAGCCAAGAAATTAAAAGAGAGCCAAAAAATTAAAAAAGAGCCAAAAAAAAGGAGAAAGATATCAAATTCTAATTAGTGAGTCACCTCAAAAGCGGGGCAATATTTTTAGTCAAAATATTTTAGTAAGGTTCCTCCAGTTTAATGTAAAGGTACAAAAATGTCCCTTTATTTAAAAATATACATTTATATAGAGCTTAAGAATAATAACAAAGGGATTTTGTTTGGTTTTAGGGCGCACCAACACAATGTTAGGTCATAAAGCGCCGAACCAGGAAAGATGAATTTTGGGTAACCTTGGCTGTTACAAACATACAGTAAACACCTGAGGGTCAAAACCACCTCATCCGCTGAACAAACTGAAGGATGCATAGACTCAATGAGTCGCCTCTTACAACCACTCAGGACTAAACAGTGGAGGCAGTTCTGATGTCTCAACCCTTAAAGGCAACCCTCAGTCACTAGGGGCAGTAAAATGGGTGATAAGCTTTGTCACTATAAACGAAATATAAAACATCAAATATTTCAAACTTGCCCAGTGCGCATTGAGACTGCCCCTCCTGTACCGGACGATCTAGACGCTGCGTGACCGGAAGTTGCGTCACGTCCCTGACAAGTCGGCTCTCTGTAGAATATATATGTCCAAAAGGTGTTATAATAATGAAAATTAAAAAAAAAAATAATTAAACAATAAAAGGACAAAAGTGTTACGAGCATAAGTAAGTTCTGTTACGCCATTTTCTGAATCGACAAACATCGGTTAATTCCGTATGCTCAGGGAAGGGGGGAGGTAATGATTGTGATGGAATTAATAGAAAGCAAATGTGATGTTCTACTTTCGGACATATATGGGCATTCGTAACATCTCGGCAGTAACAAATTTTCCGAAGTTTGACGTAAAGGCCCTGAAAGTTGGCGATTGGTCTGATGTAAATGCTTACGATTGTTGTGAACAGTTCACTTTTAAAGGCCCATAATGCCTCAGAAATGCTTTACTTTTTATTTCTTAAAAAATGGTTATTTGCCACAAAGATAAACTAAATATACTTCTTTTGCTCTGTTTGCAAATGGTATAACTATAGTGAATTAGTATTTTGTATATGGAAGTCAAATTACTACTTTGTTTACATTTTGCTACCTGAACATCACATTACTGCACGTTCAGCCTATTTTCTTAAAAAAAAATGGTCTTCTGATCGAGGCATTATGTGCCTTTAAATAAGCGATGCTCACCAAAAGCGGATCTTTAAGTTATGAAAGGGAAGTAACTCAAACATACCTAGAAATACTGTACGGCGGTGGAGGATCGTCGACGGTTGCAGATGTTGATGGAATGTGAGGTCTTGTCCGGCGATCCCCGTCGCTGTAATATTCAAACACACTAGCCTCGCTATGGCGAAAATCTGCAAACAATAAGTTGGTTAAGATATCAAAATAATAAAATAATAAAATAAAATTAATCAGTAAACTCAGGGGCAAATTTTAGTAAAGATTACCTTTTTCATAATTTAAATTATGAAGTTTTTTTATTTGTTTTACGTCACACCGACACAGAATAGGTCGTATGGCGACGTTCCAAGTTTCCTGGTGGAGGAAGACCTAAGATGCCCTTCCGTGCATTATTTCAGGCACGAACGGGCACCTGAGTAGAACCATCGACATTTTGTAAGCTAGTTGAATAGATTCCTCACATGAAAGAATACAAAGTCCCTGTCGGGATTTGAACCCAAAACGGTGATGGGCAAGTGGTTTGAAACTAGGAAGTTACAGTAAGTGTTATTATTTGTATATATATTATGTATTCACCGTATGAACTGCGTTGATAATTTTGTGTAGATCTATGAACTTGAGCCCGAGAATCTTGCGCTCCTCTTCGCTGTTCATTTGGCGTCGTATTGGTACGGGTAGATAAATGCCAGTTTGGATCCCTTGAACTCATTGCTGCAGAAATTGCCATCGATCCACTTGGCACGTGATTAAATCCGGGAGCCGACGGTTGAGGACGGTGAGCATGCGCACTTGACTGATTGACTAGATCACGTGCCTGTTGCAAAGCAGACGACGCTGTGACCCTAACGTTCGTTATATTTTCAGGATTACTGCGGGTATTTGAGTCTCTGTTAATGTCTGCTGGTATAGTTTCATAATGATGCTGATCTGATGGATTCGCGGAAGTGTGTGTGTCAACTCTAATATGATATCTTGGGAGAATACTTCCGCTTTGAGTTTGACCCCGGTTTTCGCGACTGCTAGCTGGATTTCTATGCACGTGCGCGGACCTTGCGACGTTTGTTCTTGTGTTTATTTGCGTATGAGATTGTCTTTGAGCGTTTGAATGAGGTGTTGTTTGAGTTTGAATGACATTTTGTCTTTGAGGCACGATTTGTGGTTGACTAACATGTCTACTTCCGGCTTGACCTTCTCTTATAGCTTCGTTGTAAGATGGAAGTCGTAAGTTTCTCATTAATTCCCTATTTGTTTGTGTAGCACTACTTTCTCTCGCGGCGGCACTATTTTGATTTCGGCAGTTATCAGTGTTGCCATTGACAACAGGGATCCATGTCCAGATCTCATCGTAATTCGAAAATGTAGGATTTACTCCGCCATGTCTTGGATTCCCTTGTCCACGAGGAGAACACCTCTGTGACCTGAGAAAGGAAATAAAACATTGTTTGATAGGTAACATTTTAAAACAAAAATCCAAAAATAATCGTTTGTTAGACGAAGAGAGCGGTCAATTTCTTTTTACGGCCAATCTGATTCTTCTAATAATTAAAGATATGCTCAAAACGGCGATGCATTTTAGTATGTTGGCTGATTTGTGACGTGTCGTATTTCCACTCCGCGGGGCTCAAGGCGAAAACACACAAAATGCCTTCGCGATATCTCCGTGTTTTCGCCACTGCGCCTCGCGGAGCGAAATACGACATGGCACAAATCAGCCACCATATTTTAAAGCATCATATTCAGAACACAGACATTTGGGGTTTGGAGCTCAAAACGCCTTTAAAATCCAAATAAAATGCATATTTGTCAATCCCAGCACATGTACTGATCATATATATCAAAAAAACTTAATATAAGCCGTTTTGAAAAAAAATCATATTTCAACATCTATAATTATCAATATGGTGGCTTGCACGCATGCTCCTTATAGCCCTAGTAATCCAAACGAAATATATTCGCTTTAATAAAGACAAATTTTCTGTCAGAAATCAGCACAAATTAACAACAGTACAACCCCTACAGAGCATCACCCTGTGGAAGACGGAGATTTTAAATGTTGCTGAGAAATGTTGCTATAAATAGGTTAAATTATTGTGAAGTCTTACATATATAGTTAGAGTCAAAGTACATATAATCGTACTTTAATTCTACAAGCAATTCTAATAAGACCATGCAGAAGAAGTAAAAAGGATATTACTCTATCTAAAGGAGGGTCGCACTGCAGGTGTGCTATATTATAACATAAGACTTTTTTGATCCGGTCGTTCATTTAATATAATTACAAGTTTAACGTTATTACGAAAGCAAACTAACTGGATTTTTTTCCAGATCCTTATTCAATCAAACATGACATTTCCTACAACATTTCTTTTCACGAAAAGTTTACACTGTTTGCTAATAAATAATGAATTCATTGTTACACTTAATTTGATGATAGGAAAGTACAGAGTTTAAGTGTTATATAAACATATTTGTAAGTTAACATTATGATCTCTATATGTTGTCACTGTAACATTATTCATGTTAAAGCAGCACGCCTCCAGATTCGTGTTACTTTTCATGAAAATTTAAGAAATGAATTTGAATGTGAAATATTGTGAGGTGAACAAAAATAGTAATTTACATTTTGCAATCGGCACTTACAAACCAAGAAAATTACCAAAAAGTCGTCAACATATGCAAAAACTACCCTTACTGCGTTAGTAACGCAGTAGAAGTATGGCGATAAATTACTGCACACTCAGCCTTAAACCGCACATAACATGTAAACAAATAACTTGGATCTTTGTTGTTTTCACTTTCTTAAAATTTAAGTACATTTTTCTCAAAATTGATTTTCTTGAAATATTTTGGCTCATCTGGAGGCGTGCAGCTTTAGTACGGCTTTTATATAATCATATTAACGTACATGCGGCAAATTGAGACATGCTCAAACAAATTTTAATGGTGAATTTATTTGGGATCATAAATAATAAACTTCATTTGATGAACATACCTGTCCCTTTGTCGTTTCTTATGTGTTGTTAAAATACAAGTCATTAGTATTACTAGGGTCACCAATAGAAGACCTCCAGTTACCCAAAGAATAACAAGGACGGTTTCGACTTCTACTTCCGCTGGACTAGCTGTCGGCGGTAACGTTGAGGACCCGTCTGCGTCTGAGATGGAAATTGTAGATGCTTGTGTCGCTGAAAAAGGAAAAAATAACTTTTGACCTATGTTACGTACCAGTTAATTGTCACCACGGCTCACCCTGGGAAAAAGCGGGCTTCCATTCGCCTGTCTCGCACTTCCGGGTCAATGCAGTGGCTTTGTTTTGGTGCTAAAATGGTGACGGATATGCCAAGCTTACTGCGGTTGTTTTTTTATTTACCACCTTGCTGGCCCCGCAATGTGGGACCTTTACAGCGTGGGTGTTTGGAAATTCAAATATCAAAGTCCCCTGTTATTTCTCTAAGGGTGGAGGGGTTGTGGTTAAAATTGACTTGTACATTACAAAAAAAATGTACAAATGTTATCATAATTATATGAATCTCAGAATTAAATGTATTTTTTATTCTGTAAACATTGATATCAAAACAACTTAAACCGAATATATCAGCGGATATATAAATAGCCGAATTCTACCTTGACAGATCCACTAGAAATGGACTTTTTATTAATTAAAATTTTGTTCATAACTTAAAGGCCGATTATATCTGAGAAATGCTATCATTTCTCAAAAAAAAACTATGCTTCATGACCGGGTTGTTCAAAACATTGGTTAAAATTAACCATTGGATAGCTTATCCACTGGTTAAATCCTTAACCAGCGGTCAGCTATCCAGTAGATAAAAATTCATTGTTCGACAATTGGATAGTACCCTGGCTACCTAACCAGTGGATAGCGTATTTATCCACTGGTTAAGTACCACAATGCAACAGGGTTGGTTAGTGATTCTGGAAACAAAATGGCCGATATTTTGATGAATAATAAATTTATTAGAATCAAAAAGCTCCCAAAGAAATAATTTTGCATGTTTTGTGCTTTTTTTGTTTTTGGAATTAAACACAAAGTTTATCAGAGGCCTTAAAGTATTGATAGATTTATTTTTCCCTTAGACACACATAAGAAAAAATTCAAAAACAACTTTTTTTCAAATTTTGAATTGAAATTACTTCCATTAGATGGGATTGTATTGTTCTAACTAAGAAAATGAGTACTGACACTTGTATGTTTTATTAAAGAATAAGAAAGTTATCACTGTTTAACTGAATTTTCTGAACTACAACAACAACAAATTTAGATTGAAAAGGGTTCTTAAAGCACTTTTTCAGAAATGTTTCAATTTAATCCTATGCATTTCATATGAAATGCTCTAGTTAAGGAAAATAAACATATATTTGTAAGAAAAATCTGGTTTTAAAAAAGTTTTAATGATTTTTACTATTTTTATGATGATGACTAACCACTGGTTTAGGGCATTATCCGGTGGTCATAGGACTGGTTAAAGTTAACCGCTGGATAACGCATTTTATCCGTTGGATAAGTTTTGAGCAACAGAATTTATCCAACGGACAAAATTTAACCAGCGGATAATGAATTTAACCATTGGTTAACACTAACCAATGTTTTGAACAACCGGATCTTAAATTGTTAAAGTTTCCAAAACAAAAACTCATTTGCCTCATAGATGAACTAAATTTTATTTCTTTTGCTCTGTTGGCAATGGGTTTAATCATAATGATGGGGTACTTTGTATGGAAGTCCAAAATACCACTTTGTTTACATTTTTGCTACCTTTATAACACATTACTGTACATTTAGTGCTTCTTCCTTTCTTCAGTTGTTAAACATCAACTTTGCTCTAAATCTATTATTCGAACATTATTAAACACATGTTCGACATTTTTTTAATTAAAAAAATATGGATTTCTGAGCCAGTACGTGCCTTTAAAATGTGCCTTTAAAATTAGCAAGGTGATGGTTACTTATTTGCCCTGGTGTAATGGGATTAGACAATTAGGTAAGATATTGCCAACCCTGTCAATATTATGATATATGTTATCAATTATTTATGTAATATGTAATGTACATATAATTTATGTAACCTTTATGTTGATAGGTTTATAATATTGACAATGTCACCCACATCGACTTTTTATTACACACGTAAAATCTTCTGTTATATAATGACAAATGATTGCAGGGTACAGTTTTTGATAGCTATTTTCTAAATAGATGTGGCATGAGTTTTTAATCCGGTGTGTACATACAGAAGCAGACGAGAAAGGTAATTAAAATTGAAAGCATGAATAGTACATGTACATTTTTTGTTCGTTTTCAATATTATAATACGCATGCAGTGAACGTCATGTATTGAAAATGGTTAAATGTATAAAAAGAGAACACAAGAAAAGCATTGATGCAAAGCATCAAAGGGCGTCCAAGCAAGAAATGCAGAAAGTGAAGATGAATAAAATTATGCTTAATCTTTCAATATATAATATTGCTTATTCTTAAACCATGTACATTTGTATTTTCTTTATCATTTTTTTAAATTATCAATCAATTGAATAATTCATAAAATCTAATTTGTAACTTTGAATAATTCCTGGGCATCTTTACTAAACACGAATAACAAAATAAATAAAATGTTTCAAAGTTGATAGTGTCATATTTATACCATAAAAATGTACCTTTTTCTCAATTATTGTACATATTTATTGTTTTTATCTCATATAGATAAAATGAAACATGCTATTGTTGTTGTTGTTGGGGTTTTTTCGAATTGTATGTTTATGTATAATAATAATCAATAAATTTGAGAGTTGATCTATGTTTATTTATTATTGTAACCAAACTAAGTGACAAACATTCATTTGGAAAAAAGCTTATTTATCTGTAAAATATCTGGATATCAAACATCTACTCCAAAACCGGGAGAGACCGGACAATAAACGTGTGATACTATTCGCCGATCACTAGTAAATCCCGGTCAAAATAGACCGGGAGGGACCGGGAATTACCGATAGCAGTACATCCCTCTATAAATAGATTTTTGGAATGTTTAGGTCATCAACTCATCATTCTACAAAATGATAAATAAAAAAAAACGAAGAGACGGAAAAGGTTATTTCATGCATTGCGAATTCTCCAGTTCGCTATTCATTGTACATACCGAGACATTTTTTTTAATCAAGCACCCTCATACCGATCGGAATGATCGGCTTTTATTATGACCGACTATAAGGCTCGAGAAGTTGCTGTCGCCCTTTTTCATTCCATAAGGGCGCCGCGCTTCGGCGCGGACGCCATTAATAACGGTAGATAACTCTTTGTCAAACAGTGCAAAGTGGTTACGTCCCTTGCAATATAATACTTTGTCCTGTAGGTAACTCTTGGTCAAAGATAAGAAGTAGATTTTTATGTATTTGTAACAACAGCAAATTTTATTTTCCACCATAATTATTTTGATTTGACAATTATATGGAACGATTGATCTAAAAATAAAATAATATTATTTAACCTTTAAAAAAAAAGTCGCTTTAAGGGCTAAAATGGTCATACCATTTTCGTTTATACATGTAGGGACTGAACCATTCCATCTTCCTGATGCAGAACACTGTAATACCGACGGTCCCGACAAGATGTCGTCGTCGCCGGAACAGATGAACTCTACAACACTGCCGACGGCGTTAGAAAGTGATGACACGACTAAGTTGTCATGGAAATGCGACACTGGTAGGAATGGACACCTCACTGAAAAATAAAAAACAGTTTTCCTTTATATGAACTTTAAAATCACAATAAAGTAATTAAAACCTTTTTTGACATGACGGAACTGAAAATATTTTTTGAGATAAATGTTCCATTTGATGTTAATGAGGACCAATATCCTTCGTGCACAATTTCAGATCATCTGCTCACTCCCTTTTGTCTAGAATAATTACTCAAAATGTTAAAAATGACCCAAAACTGAAAAGCGTTGCAACGCTTTTCATCCAAATCAGACTCTCACTTTATTTCTTAGTATATTTCTAAACTATCTTTGCATATCTGTCTGTTTTAAGTGACCCAGCTCATTTATGTAAGAAATTCAAACGTTATATCTTTAGGCTTTAAGAACTCAGTGGAGAACTTATATTTATAATAGATTATAACATTTATCTCTTTTGTTAGGTTTCAAAGGTTACACAAGTTTTGTTTTTCATACTATAGCTCTATAAAGACTATATTTATCGTCTTGCTAAGAAATTGAAAATAAAAAAAAATACTGAAAAAATAAAAAAAGCACGTCAGTTAAAGGCCCATTATTCCCTGAAAAAAATGTTTTTTATTTCTATTTTACAAAGGTTTTTTTTTTGTTGTTTTTTTTTTGTAACTCTATGATAGTTTCCGCTAAGTTATCCGTTTGTCAATTAAGTGAATCGTCTGGTATTGCTACTGTTGTTTTTTGTTAATTGGTACAGTTAAATAGTAATGTAGCATTTTGTATGGAAGTCAAACATTACTTTGTTAACATTATTTTACTTTAAAGACAAATCATTTTACAATCAGTGATACTTTCACCTGGTAATAAGCATTTGACATACTCTAAAATTCATTAAAAACACAAAACTCATGTTTGTCCATTTTTTATCTTATAGAAGCAACAATTCATTTTCTTTTCTGAAGCATACTGTGCCTTTAAATTAAGGAGCATTTCATGACGGATTGAGGAAAAAAGCTATTGAAAAATATGCATAATTTGTGCCTTTTATATACATTTTGTATAAACAAAAATATTGAAAATAATTGTCATAAAGATATCTTTAGGCACAGAATCGACACGTGCTTTAATCACAATTAAAGTCTGTTCTTCAGGGACGATAATGTTTAATGTAAAAAAAACACTGCAATTACCTATTATACGAATGCTCATCTCAAATTAGTCCTGATTTATTAACAAATTAAAATAATGTCCAATTTTAATGTCAACACAAGGAAAAGAACATTTTTTCACCACCATACGCTGAATAATTTTCACTACAGTTTGCCTCACATGGTTTCTACTTTATCGATTGCCTGAGTGGTGTTTAAAAACATATTAAACGAACGAAAACAAATCGATAACATAAAGAAAACAGCTGTGTTCAAGTTGCATAATAACGATCAACAAAAATTAATCAGCGTAAAGATCTATTTTTATCTTTTCTTAATATCTACAAGGTTGCTTCCCTTTAGCACATAGCGCGTGACCTTCACACGGTTTTTGATCGGGTTATCTACCCTGAAATCTTGTACAGTTGTCATCCAGCGTTTGTTGACCGTTTGTTGCATTAACTATTGCGATGTTATCTTTAAAGAAAGTAGAAGTGTAATTATTATGGATTTTTTTTCATGCAAATATCTTACCAAAACAACGTTTGAAAAGTCAATGCTACTGTTATTACGTTCAATGTAACGTTCACTGTTGCAGGGAACGTTGAATGTAATTTTATAAAAATTTATATTTTGAGTTAGGTCAAGGACTTGTTAACCTTTTTCAGACATTTTTCTTTCCTTTTCTTTCATTCAAATCTTATTCTTCTTCGTGGTGTTCACACTAATTAATTTAAATAGTTGACGCTGTTAAACACACCCATCTATGCTGTGCACGTGCTCAAAGGTGTACGTGTCTTAACGTAGCGTTAAGTGCAAGTGTTCAAGTGATACTCTTATTTACATGTAGCCCTTAAGTATAAACCGAAAATTTACGAACCCAGTATTGACAAGTCAGGCGCGCTACCGTATGTGCACGTGTTTTATCAGAGCACATTTGGGTTTTCAGAAATAAGTTACGCCATTTGCAATTGGCAGTTACTGGTTAGTGAAGGAAAACTTGTTCAGGTTACCGTACGCCAGTATTTGACCGAAATTTTTCCGAATGAAATTTGCTTCATCATCCCCTGCCACCTATCTGTTACTAAAGCGGCTAATGACAGTTTATTGCATTCAAATTTAAAAGAAAACACTTACCTAGATATGTCATTAAACGGTCATTTACAAAAATCAAAAGTTTTATTTACTTAACAGATAATGAAGCGCATTTGTAAATACAAATTTATGAGATTATGTCCGTATTTTGCACCAAATTCTGTCCACTTAGAGGCAAAAATTGTTATAATCATGTTTGTCATCATTATCTTCATCATCATCATCATCAACCTCATCATATCCTGGTCATCATCATCATCATCATCATCATCATCATCATCATCATCTTCATCATCATCATCATCATATTATTATTATTATTATTATTATTATTATTATTATTATTATCATTAAGATTATTATTATTATTATTATTATTATTATTATTATTATTATTATTATTATTATTATTATTATTATTATTATTATTACACGTTTTATTATTCTTGATATTATCATAATTTTCGTCATCATCAAATTAGCTGAAATAGTTTGCTATTTTACATCCACTTCATTATCAGAACAGTAAAATGACTGTTAAATTACTTTAAAAGCGACAAAAATAAGATTAGGGGGTGAACTTTAATTTCTGACAGGTCTAATGAAATCTGTTAAATACAACCGTCACTAAAACAAATTAATAACTGAGCAATTTCGCCTTAATTGCACTGATTAACGAGCTCTGACACCCATAAAAATTGATTAATGTTCTCAAAATTTGCAAAATACATTTTTCTCATGCGTTAATTTTAAAGGCGGGTCTTTTAAAACGATATGGCACCCTACACCGCCTGTGAAATGTACGTTTATACATGTACTCGTTTTATAATATCAATAGAACATGTGTGTGAAAATGCTAATGAGCTATGTGCCAGTTATAGTTACAATTTCTTTCTTTTGAAACATCAACATCTGTCCGTTTTTTCGTAGAGTCTGTAAAATGATAATATTGATTTTCTAGCAATTTCTTTGTATGTGTTTAAATGTCACAAGACTAATCGGAAATCCACTCGAAAAAGACATCCCGGATCAACAAAACAAAGAAATCAAAAACTGTTCAGCTTAGACAAAGAGTAAAGGACAAAAGTAAAGATCCGGGAGTTATTTTTTTTCCAAATTGTCTTATTTATATGGTGAAAAACGTCTTCTGTATTGAGAAAGTCAAACACTGTTTTAGAGTGGCTGAGTGGTTAAGGTCGCTGACTTTAAATAACCAGCGAGAGGCCTTGAATTCTGTTATGAGAGGGCTTACGGTCGGTCTATGGTCCTGTTCGGGTGCCAGTTTGCGCCGGACAGTATCTTCGGTCTTCCTTCCCTCTACCTATAAACCAGAAGTTCATTCGTATGACCTTTACAGTGGTAGTGTTAATCTTAACGGAAAAAGAATTATAATTTGGTATGGTTAATGAAACTGTGGAAAATTTTAAATACATTGTTAAGATGTTTTATTGATACAATTTAGAGCATTTCCTCATTTTCTTTATTTTTTATATTAATTTTTTTTTATTTATTTATTTTATTTCTTTTTCTTTTTTTCCCAATTTTTTTCAAATATCGATTATTTTTTTCCCCGATTAATGATTAAATTTAATTTACAGTTAGAAATTTTTGACTTGACATGTTAAAACCTTAACATCACCTTTAATTCCCGAAAGGTCATAAACCTAAAAAGCGGAAAGTATCAATAATTGATTAGTAACGCGTGTTTTGCGACGTGAGCAGGTAATCGCGCATTTTATTACCTTGCGGCCAGGTGTTTGAACTTAAGCTGATATCATCTGATGCGATCAACAATGTGATGATTATAGTTCAGGTGAGAATTTAACGAAATGACAAATTGAAAACCGAAAAAGATTAATTCCGTGCTTTAAAGGATCTCTGTTCATCTGTTAATTATTATTGCATGCTCCTTTTAACTAAATTACGTTTTCGGCGAATATGACTCTTCAGATTTATAATACACAAATTGTATTAGTTTTACATGCAATTGTTAGACTTTTCGTTTTATTCGCAATTTTCGTTCACAGGCACGAGTATCGGTCCTGGGAAGAAAAAATATAGTATATTTTTAAGGGGGCTCATATTGGACGACAACGACGACGACGATGATGATGATAATGATGATGATGAACAGCGGTATTGAATAGTGGTCACTTAATATAGTGATGATGATGATATTGAAATTTGTCTTTCTTATACAATTCAGTAATGTACAATTATTGTACATTGTATATCTAGTTTTATTGTATTCCGTTAGAAGACTTACAACCCAATAATATTCTGGTTGCTATGGTACCTGGTTACGTATGATTACACTATATAATCATAGGCAGATCCCTGGCTCCTGACAGCTTCCAATAAGGGTATTATTATCTAGTAATGAAGCACACTCAGTGTAATTAATGCTACTTTAATATCCTTAGGCGTATTATTGAATTTGTGTTTTTCTAGGGTTGCTTAGCAACCGTTTTATGAAATCAATAATTTCTGTATATTTGATTGAAATTTGAACTATCGGAGAAATTGATGTTTGGTTTGAGTTACAGTTTTAATTTATTAACTCTATTTTAGTTAATGCTCAGTGAATATGGCTTTGTATATTTAGGGGGTTAATTTAAGTAAAAATTCTTCGTGAAAGTACGGTATATTCCGCCACTTTCCGTTTTCTGATGATGAATAACGTAAGCATGTAGCTAGACAAAAACTCTTCTCAAACGAAGCTTTTTTAAATGTAAAGGCGCCGAAGTTAGTCAACACTATACTTCATACGTAAAATACAATTGGTTTGAAGATAATTTCGTAGGTTTTTTTTTAAATTTATATTCTATTTATATAATAAGAAAGTAGTATCTTTAGGACTTTTAGGATTTTTTTGCGTCGCAACTGTAATTGTTTAACATAGTTCTTATATAGATATTTGCAAATTCGTCCATTTGTGTTATCACAGTGTGATAAAAGCATTCTAAAAACTGTCGAATCTTCCTCGTAAAATACTGGCAAAATCTTAAAAGAGATCTTATAAAAATTGATTTTAGAAAGAATTGTTTTCATCTCATATATTATATTGAAACAGATGACCAAAATGGAACCGAGATACACATGTTTATCTAAGCATGGGACTGAATACATTATATGTACATCTGTATTGTAATTATATGAAATATTTTAAAATCTAAGTTCAAATTTGTTTTGTTTTGGCGCTGTCTTTTTCATTATTTTTCAGACCACGGATTTCGTGTTCAGATGAACCATGTTGGGGAAACGGGTGCCGATTTGACATTTCAAATTTGCTGGAACAGATACGCAAACGTCCAATGATATTGAATGATAAATCACTTTATTTATGAATGCAATTTGTTACAATACACTTCACGGATACCCGAATACCCGTTTGTGTCTCTCTCCGGGACCTGGCATGTACAATAACTAAAATTCCCACGAGGGAGCGGTCATTGTGTAAATCAATAAATAGTACAAAGGGGCGAGTCATTAATGGATGATATTTTATATGATGATCATTGTTATGATGCATCGCTAAATTTAATTTTACAAGATCACGAAGACAGGCACCCGGTCTTAGATGAAGTGCCATCGCAGCAGACGACAATTTCGTCCGGCAGATGGCGCGTTTTTATTACAGTTTCTTTGATATCCGAACGTCAGCTTTGATTTTACTAATTCGTTTAAGAATATTCATAAATTTCTGCATCTGTAAAAAGCGAAATAATTTATAAACCTGCCCGTGCAGATTTATAAATGGACATCCAACCGTTATTGAAATAGTAACACTAGAACCTTTGTCCCAAAATTAATGAGGACGAAATATTTTTACTGTATTTCTACGTCATTAATCGTAATCAGCATTGGGCTTAAACTCTCCGCGTGACATTAAAACGCCATAAACAAGGTCGAATTTAAATGCTATGAATGAAAAACCTTTTTTAAGGGGAAATTTGCATCGGTAATTACATAGGTTGTTTGAGGTAAATGTTCTTAACGATTGAAGCTCGCGATTTGCATACACAACCGTAATTTCAAGGTCCATTAGAAGTAACGTAATTAGACTCAACGTTACTTGGATAATAGATTTTCACTTAAAAGTTTACAGCTATTTTTTTACAAGTCAATGACATGCTAACTGTAAGTTTATAAACTTAAACCAAATGTGTATTTTTTTTACTTGTATAAATTAGATCCTACTTCCTTTTGATGACCTATTTAAAGCTATCTCATAATAATTTGAAGGAAACGTGTTATTTCAGGCACGATCGGACACCAATTTCCTCACATGAAAGTCCCTGTAGGGATTCGAACACACAACGGTTATGGGCAAGTGGTTTGAAGTCAACGACCTTAACCTCTTGGCCACGGATGCCACATAAAACCCTGACACCATCAGAGAAATGACGACATGAATAATAAAAGTTGTGGCATAATTTGGACAGGTTGAGGATAGACTTACATGCTTCTATGGGAATAAGTTAGAAATGGTTGGGTGGCAACAGAATGGCCAAACAATATACATGCAATATATAGAGAATAATAGGTTGGTGCCGTGGATGGAGAAAGTTTATCTGGCGAGGCGGAGGAATTTATTGGGTGAGCCGAATATTCCTTGTGTCCAGGAAATGTTATATATACACATTGTATGTATACATGTTCTTACTTTTCTATGTTTTTAAAATGCGCTTGATAGCTTTTAAATTAAGCGCAATTCCTCCCCATTCTAGGACATGTATTATAATGTGATCTTTGAACCTCCACAATAACGCAAAAGGTATACAAAAGTACATACATTTCTTTAAAAATGCCCTAAAAATGAAACAGAAAACTTTTCTTTCTCACCGTTTTTGTTTTAATAACATGATATCTAAAGCTGGGGCCAAAAATAATAATATTTTGGGGTCCAGTTAAGAGGCATAGTATATGCGATCCTTTTTTTACGAATCTTTTGACATCCCAATTTAGGCAATGATTTGTTATTAACAGAACAGATATGTGAATATACATGTACAGTACATGTACCTAAAAAAATATCAAATTCTAAATATTGGCAGATGGTTTTTTCTTTAAATTTAATAATTTATAATCAACGTATTGTACAACTTACCATCTGAAACTGTATCCATCACTCACTTATTCCGTATAGACACTGACTCAGATAGAAGTGGTGTTACCCATTAACACGTTTCTGTATATACATGTATTAATCCGCATCCGTTACTAATGCTTTAATAAACTGTTTGCCTAACTTCTTAATGTTTACCTCCTTAACAAACCACTCGTTGATGCACTTTGAATCCTTTTACCCATTAATGTACTTAATTTACATCCTTTTTACCGTAATAATGTTTAATAAAAAATCTTAAACGCACATTTTAAGAAACCGTTTATTTTATATTCCAAATTTTCTTTTAAATAGCCAATGCCAATTATGACTTAACGTTTTAAATAAAGTACAGAAGAAACCTTTCTCCTTTTTTCTCTTTAGGAAATAATGGAAAAAATCTCGTGGTTTTACAATAAAGTAGATATGGTTAAGTCCAGAACATCAATATAGATCCACAAATATTAATTATCACGTATGCATAATGACCGTTAATGTTTTAGTATATACATGTATATCGTTATTGATTGTAATAATGCTTTATTACATATAGAACACCGTTTTTGACAGCGCGTATGTCAACTTCTATTCGCGAATGCGCCGCTCGACAAATGTCATTTTCTTTCGTTAATAAATTACTACACGTGTTATAGTAATATTTCTGAGTATTTCAATCTGCCAGAAGCATTTTGTCTTTGACTTTTCATTCTGTCGTCGTCTGCTTCAGCACCAGGAATCATATCACGTGATAGATCACGTGGGGATTGGAAAAGAAGCCATCCGATTGGCCGGAGGAGAATTGTCGCGTTTAATGGTCGGAGAAAATGTCATTATAACGGTCGAGCGCCTTTTTATGTCGATAATGGTAGAAGATCAAAATGTTGATTACTGAATTTCGTAAATTAACCACATTCAAACATTCAATCATATGATGTCAGCAGTAAAATTGAATTATAAATCTACTCTAGATTTGTAAGACGCACAAATGTTTCGATCAGCTTGTAAAATCAGCATCTTAAAAATAAAATGTTATTTGTCAATGAGGTAGGTTAGAGTTAAAATTTTAATTCGAAATAATCAAATACTTTAGAGTTGAAAGCAGCATGCCTGCAGATTCATGCTTATTTTCATGAAAACTTTGAAAATATATAATTATGAAAGTACATGTAAATGATTGTGAAGTGAACAAAGAACGTATTGAATAAATTTCAATATACACTTGTAATTCACGTTAATTACCGAAAAAGGTCAAAATATGAAAAAAGAAGCTCTTACTGCGTGAGTCACGCAGTAAAAATATGGTGATCAAAAATACTGCAAAATAAGTCATTAATTGCACATAACGCGTAAATTATTACATGAATTTTGAATCTTTATACTTTTCTTAAAATCTTAGTAAATATTTTTTCAAGTTTGATTTTCGTAAATTATTTTGACTCTCTGGAGGCATGCCGCTTTAACATGAATTTGACCGCTGGGTGTGATATGTGGTGTGACAACAATAAGGAAGAAAAAGTCTATTGATATTCAAATAGTAGATTTAAAATTATAAACTGTTATTTAATTGTGAGTAAAAAAAGAAAAAAAATGTTTTTAGAGCCTTTAGAGATTTTAGAGATTTTTATAAATGATATGATGTTTCACATGGTTCGTGGTTCTGTTAGTGTCACGTGTACGGTCACGTGGTCCGCCCGTGTACATTGCTTATATATCATCCAAGCTCTTTATTCTACTACCTTTTATTTATAAACGTACCCAACCGACAATTCGGTTACAAACAAAAATTAGACAACACTCGAAAAGGAAAAGAAAAAAAGAGCCCTTATTATTGTGACATTTCTGTGCACATAATTTTGCAGACGACATTAGGAAAAGCAGTCAACGCAGACATTTCATAAAAATTTAATTTTGGCAGATTAAAATTATGAATATTATACAATTGAATTTTCCGACAGTTGTTCCTTTTAGCGTCTTTTCACAAACAACGGAAAGTTGCTACAAAAATAAACCCGCCGTGCAGCCGCTCTTGAACGGCAGACAATTATACTAAAGTAGGAACAATTGACACTTGCTATTCGGCGACACTCTAAAATTATCATAACTTTAAGGGGTTTAGTGTAAATCCCTTAAAAAGGAGTACTCAAAAATCCGTCTGAACAATTACGGACAGTTTTTAAAAGAAGAAATAAGATGACAAATCGCGGAAAGGAAGAACAATAACGGAAGGAACAGATGTTTTTCTCAAGAACGATTATTTTCAAAATTTTGCGCCCATTATTCGGGTGCCAAAATCGCTCTCGTCTTTCTTTCTTTCTCGCACAATTTGAATCAATTTTTTTTAAGATGCAAATTTGATAATTTATATTTGTTTGATTTATGCAACGAAAAATTGCAATAAACATATACAATAATTGTTTATGATCTATTTCACTAAATTTTCGCTTCTTTAAATGCATGTATATTTATAAGTATAAGCAATGTCTTTTTATAGACTACCATAACTAGAAAAAAATAAGAATGTAAGTATTTTTAGCTCGACTTTACGAATTTTTGAAACATATTTTAGTATTATCTCTATTTATTATAAATGGTATCTACTCTAGACTTAAGATAATTATTAGTTCTTAGTCATCACTCACATCATGTATGGCAAGGGTCTTAACTCTAGCATCTCTAGTTCAAAAGTAATTTCCTCTTTGAACTTATAAATTTACTTTAAAAACTTTATAAACTTTTTGCTCTTTTCATTTTTGCTACTTAAGGGATTGACTTCAGATTTCAAAATGTTGCCTTTTCCATTTGAGCATAGAAATGTCTGCTTAACTTTTATTCACAGGCACGAGTATCGGACCTGGGAAGAAAAAATATGACCAGATTGATAAAAAAACCTGTGTTCATCTTAAAAGTGTCAAAAAAAATGTAAATAATGACCCCTTTTAAAAATATACTATATGTTAAGAGAAGGCCGGAAACTCCAGATTCGAGCCTACGAGCAAGGGATTCATTTCCCGGGCCGTTGTGAAAACAATTGGCCAGACAATTAAAAAAAACTTTTATCACTATTTCACGTTTATATTAAGCTTCAAAATGAGACCAACCCCAAGTCTCTAGCCCTTCCCGTTCATGAAATATCTATCAGGAAACGAGCGAATTCGTGCTAAAAATCCTTGGTAGACAGAATTGCGGCACAACAATTCGGTACGTAAACATAGACTAATACATGTATGTCAGCTGACTACGGGTCAAAATTACTTGAATTTACTAAATAATATTACTAAATACATTAAGTTGGACCACTCACAACCGCCAGAAGCATCTGATACACGCAAAATTCGAATTTCAAACCTTTCCACGGTCTTTAGATTACTTTCTACGCCATTGTCAATCAGCTGTTCGATATTTTGTAACGAGTCCTCTGAATGGCCAATTGCAACGAAAACCGCAACGTTTCACACAAGGATGCCTAATGGCGTAGAAAGCGATTGAAAGACCGTGTAAATGTTTGAAACTCGAATCTCGTGTGTATCAGATGCTACTGACGGTTGTGAGTGGTCCACATTAATGTATTTAGTAATATTATTTAGTAAATTCAAGTAATTTTGACCCGTAGTCAGCTGACATACATGTATTAGTCTATGTTTACGTACCGAATTGTTGTGCCGCAATTCTGTCTACCAAGGATTTTTAGCACGAATTCGCTCGTTTCCTGATAGATATTTCATGAACGGGAAGGGCTAGAGACTTGGGGTTGGTCTCATTTTGAAGCTTAATATAAACGCGAAATAGTGATAAAAGTTTTTTTTAATTGTCTGGCCGATTGTTTTCACAACGGCCCGGGAAATGAATCCCTTGCTCGTAGGTTCGAATCTGGAGTTTCCGGCCTTCTCTTAACTTATAGTATATTTTTAAAGGGGGTCATTATTTACATGGTTTTTTTTGGGTTTTTTACACTTTTAAGATGACACAGGTTTTTTTTTTATCAATCTGGTCATATTTTTTCTTCCCAGGTCCGATACTCGTGCCTGTGCTTTTATTGACATCATGGACATGGTCAATGTAATATAATAATTATATTGAACATTTAAGCGCTTTCTTGATACTTATAGCTCTTGTTGTAATTAGATACATGTATGTGAAGTAAGCGTCCTAGCGGCGTGAGGTTACGGCTCTATCATTTTATAGATAAAAATACAGATAATGATATAAAAATATGTACTCATTAAATACACTACAGATAAGAACGACAACTGTGACATTATCACAGTATTTGTTTCTAACGCAGTGGCCTCCCTTGGCAATACATTCGGGGAGCGGAGAGTCGTCCGGTTAGCTCATTTGGTAGAGTGCTAGACTATGAGTCGGGCGACCCGTGTTCGATTCCCGGACGCCGCAGGTCATTTTCGTTGTGATTGATCGTGAAATTAATTATTTACTGTCACTCGCACTGTACCTTTGTTCTGGTCACAGACACTTGGGGTTTGGAGCTCAAAACGCCTTTAAAATCCAAATAAAATGCATATTTGTCAATCCCAGCACATGTACTGATCATATATATCAAAAAAACTTAATATAAGCCGTTTTGAAAAAAAATCATATTTCAACATCTATAATAATACTTATAGATGTTGAAATATGATGTCCAATAATGGGACGTTTCTAGTCGACACAATATCTGACGTTTTGAATTATTTACATAAGTTAGGTTTGTCCTTTCCAATTTCAGAAGCATCACTCTCTTTCTCGATTCAATCTTCAACCTTTTCCGTTTTTCCTTCAGAACTGGTAAGAGTGGCATTTTAAGGCATATCAAATGAACCGGCTTTTACATTTCTTCTTTTAATTGAATCTGGTCTTACGCCAAAACTGTAACTCCCTCGCCTTGCAAATCATCATCCTTTTTAGAATATTTGATATCAACTTTCGGTTTTTCTACATGTCTTAGGAAAGCGTCTACACTATTGCAAAAGTTATAGTATGAACGGTTTTGTTTCACTGCATGCTTTCTATCTTCTTTCTCTTAACTGAGACGACTTTTAGTTTACTTACCAAGTTATCTACCTTTCTTTCCATGTTTTCTTTATCGACCCTTTCGGATTTCTTCAAATCCATGTCCCTTTCCGCTTCGGCACGACGCACAAGCTTACTCTTTTCTAGAACGCTGACATATCTGTCTGTTGCAATGTCGTGATACGAAATTAATATAATGTATTTATTAATATTTATTTGCAATAAAGTATTGATAAATGACAGCCTCTCATTCATGCAAATTAAACCTCTAACAGTCATATACAGTGTGACTGGATTCTATCCATGCATGCAGTGTTATTCAGTCGTCCATCCGTCCGTCCGTATACGCCCAGCTGGCATAAGAGGTTTAATGTTTGTGAACAACTTGGCATTGTAAGGTTCATTCTGAAGAGATTGGTTGAATTGCGCTTTTAAGTTAAAAACAAACAAAAAAATCAGTTGCAGAGTTTTAAAGAACAAGTGAATAATAATGTCTTTGAACAATCGGATACCTCAATTTCGATACAGGTCGGTAAACTTGTTATATCCGACGGAACACACTTCTCTGTTGCTCAAGCATTTTTCAAACATTGACAAATAATCTTATTCATTTGAAATTAGATCGGGCAAGCATTCTTGTAACATAATTCTCATTCCAGCAGATACATTTCAACATTTTAGCGATTAGTAAGTGTGTACCGTATATTTATTTTTCTGTCTCGCATTAACGAAACATCTTTGTGTACGTTTACGACATACGCAAGTGAGTCTTGGCATTACGCATGCGCAGTAGAATATAAATAGACATTTTTGAGCATTTTGGAGAAATGTTATTTACATTGACAACGATTTTATATATTTCAAAACAAACACCCATGAATCGAAAATAAAATCAATACATTATTGTTATATACATGTCTAAGCATTGTTTACAAACATTAACCTGTCGTAAAACATACGTTTCGTCTTGTTATCACAGAAATAAAATTGTTCATGTTGATAATGAAATAAAGCATTGCAAAAATTAATTTAACTGTGTTTAAATCATAGCTTTTAAGATAAACTTTTCAGTCGTTGTAGCAATGCTTTCTTTCCTGGATAAAAACTTGTTAAGTATATACGTAACAGTTCATCCCTGAGAAAATGTGAATGAATTATTGATGAAATTTTGGCCAAATTGAAGAGTTCATTTCATAGGTGCATGAAAAATGTAGATCTCTAATATGGCTTAAGTGATACATTTCAAAAACTCGAAATGCCATGAATCTCATGATTGTGAAAATGAACTCATAATGTACAGTCAGCAGCTATTTCTTCAAACTGCTGACCCCTGCAGTTATATTGCTGCAAAAGATGAAGGTGGCAAAAGATACGGAAAGATACAAGATGGGTTAGAGTCTTCCATCAGGTTAGTATAGATAACTTGACAGATTGTTTTGGTTTTTTTCCCATAATTTAGAAGTGTTTTCTGTAATATTCAGCAATGAAAATCTAAAAATCATACCTAAATTAAGCCTTACCCTGAAAGCCTTAGCCCAGCCTACGAAAGGGCATGTCGATTAAAAAATGTTCATTTTTCCATTTTAAAGGCGTCCATTCCGAATTTCATATTCACTTGGAACACTCGATGATTACAGTTAGTAATAAGAAATTAGGCAAAGCCTATGAACGGGGAAGTCGTTAAGAAAAAATTCCTTTCATTTTTTTTTTCTGTTTTAAAGGTGTCATTCGGTATTTCATGCACCCCTTCCGTTTTCAATCTGAACACTCAACGATTATTATGTATCCGAAAAGTTGAGATTTGTTCCGTTATCGGAATACCCTGCCTATTATCATTGAGTTACATTGTAACCGACTAGAATTGACACTGAAAATTTCATAAATTCTATATAGTTTTTAATTGTTTTTTATTTGATTTTCTTTTTAAATATACACCTGTAGTCTATAGCCGTGAAGCCAAAGTCGGGCACGCAAAGCAGGCCTGTTCTTTGACTTCCCCGTATTAATCAAAAAAGTTGTGATTCTTACATATAAAATGGGGGCGCCCAACTAGGAATGACACTGAAAATTTCACTGATAAGTATAGAATTTTATATATATACTAATTGTTTTTTCTTCAATTTCCTTTTGAATATACACATGTAGTCTGTAGCCGGGCAAGCCAAAGTCTATGACTTCCCCGTATTAATTGCATCAGTGCATATTTCATGACTTGATCTTACATACTTGGGAAGTGCTATGAATATCTCTCCTTATGCACTCTCCTTATGTATTTCATGTATCATTTGCAATGAATCAGAATATGTAAATCATTTTAATGCAGTAAATGCTTAATTGATTTGAATATATAAGTTTATTACCACAATGTAATGTTCAAATAATATAAATATATCATCTGGCAATCTAATTAGTTGATGATACAAATTTTTGTTCAAATACATGTGCTTTTTACGTTACATATGATTGTTTAATTAACTTGGTGAAGTTGGTCATCCAATCAGTGAGTGCAATATGTTGTTTTTTCGGTAAGCAAACAGGGTTGTCATTAAGAGGCGGCAGGAGGCCAAAATGCCTGTCTCAAATGCATTTATTGGCCGCCTCAAAATTAAGGAAACACTCTTTGTTATGCATTATAAAGACAGAAATGACCGCCTCAAGTTCAAAACAAACCTGCTGCAAAAAATGTTAATGACAACCCTGAGCAATAAGACTGGCTTCAAATGTCAAAAGTAGAAAAATTAAATCTAAAAATTCCTCTAACAAAACTTAAATAGGGGGCATAGGATGTTTTGGGTTTGGCGAGCGTAAGGAATTAAACAAAGCAACATGTAAGATGTGTTTTGCAGGCATGTCATATCAGAAGTTGGTCAAGTACAACAACCATGATGCAACACATTCAGTCTTTTTAGTGATTATAGATAAAACTTTTTTATGTTTTTAGTGTTGAAGGCAGAGCAAGAATAACAAGAATACTGGTGAGTTGTGTTCATTTTAATTCTAAATATCAAAATGTTGATATTTAATTATTTCAAAGAATTTCTATTTACTATTAGTAACAGTGTCATACCAAACTTATAAACAAGCAGGTATTTTGTTGTAGTAATTTAAGTAAAATTATCATTCTCTTATCTTATCATTCTCTTTAAGATCATAACTTGATTATTTTATGATATATTTTTTTTTTGGATACAATGTTTTACTGCATGTATTTAGATTTTATTATTAATGTACTGCATTACTAGTGTCCCATTTAAATTTCTTAATTGCTGACAACAGTTTTAAAAATCGTCACTTTATTGAATCTGATGAAATAACACTATGAAATTCATTTTATCTAAAAGAATACAATCAACAAAGAATGAGTTTTCAATTCTTACGAGTCTTCATCAGGGTTTTGAAAATATTGAAATAATATTGAGATGCATTTTGCACTGACAGAGCGAGATTCACAGTTTGACAGATGTTGAGAAGTTGTTGCTCTACCTGAAGTTACCAACAGGTGGCATTCAAGAAGACCAAAATAGACTGTAAGTGTTACAGCAGTTTTTGATGTACTGTATTTCTTGGAAATTTAACTATTCTGAGTTCAGCCAACTCCGCTCGCGAGTGTTATAGGCAGAAATAATTTGTATGGTCATTTAATTATCCGGCACATTGTACATGCACCAAAAAAAAGGGTGGCACTTCACTGGCTCTAAGGCAACAAAAAAAGGTGGCTTCATTGCCAAGTGGTTATGGTCACTAGGCTGATTAAAACCTCTGTGCCTTCATCCACTGGATTCTTTCATATAAGGAAGCTTTCAAGCTAGCTTATGAAATCAGGGTTTTATTTTTATCTTGGGCAGATGTGCCAACAAAAACAACCGATTTGGCCAAGGGTCAAAGGTAGATTTTTTAATCTACTTTCTGAAAAAACATCCGATTTTAACAGTATTTCAACTGATGATATGGATTGCCTGTCTGTTAATAATGAAAACACTTATGTCGGTGGTTCTACTCAGGTGTCTGCTTGGGCCTGAAAATAATTCATGAAGGGGCACCTGTGTATTCTCTCTCCTGCAGGAAAGCTGGAAAATCACCATATGACCTGAGCATTTGGAGACCTAAATCTGTAAAATAAAAAAAGACTCGACAGCAGTGTGCGGAAAATTGATCTCACAGAAGTTAAAGCTTTAATTATATAATAAGCTAACGTAAGTTATGATATGAGTTAAAGTTTGTTAATGAAGAAATGGCATTTTCAGGACGCCACCATCATGTTTGCCAACATCAAATAGAAAGGAGCAAGGTGAGGCATTTACCTGGATTAAAAGTCATCTTGAAGAACATGGAGATGTGTGCATGCCGAAGGCTGAGGTTTATGATGAGTACAGGTAGGGTGATCTTTGGTGAACGCTAACAAAATCTGATATATATTTTCTCTTGTTGACCACTTACTTTTTACTATAGACATTTCTTAACAGAAAATTTGGAAAATATATAAAATCCTTTTTTTTTAGAGATTTTTTTTCAAAAGATAATGCAAATTTTTGTAAGGAAATGCCATGTTCACCTTAATTTCTAGGTTGTTGGGGATGGGTGTCGGGTCTTTATAAATTTTGGAAAGTTTGAGATTACATAACAGTTGGAGATTTTTTAAAAGTTTAAAGGGAGAAACAATATATGTTTCAGCAATGTTTTACTAAAAATTGGGAAAAAATGCATGACTTAAATTTTTCTGTGATTCTATTAATGCAAACAATCACTGTCTTAGATGGCATCTTTAAATCTTCAAATATTTAAGCACTATAAAAGTGAAGAAGCCCCTATTTTCAAAGATTTTAGAATTTGTTATTCAAGACCTTTTTTTGTTAACTTTCAATTGGGATTTTTTTCCTGTGGATTTGGAAAATAATATACTATTTTTAAGTAGGAATATGACCGAACAGCGGCTATAAAATAAGTAAAAAAAGTCCCTGAAATTACTACACAGAGTTATTCACTTGTATCAAACTCAAGCGTGTGTGTGTGTAGTCTATGCTTAATGAGGGACCATCCGCCAGTAAGGGTACAAAATCCAGCTTTTGCTGCCGAGTACGGACCACGAACATGTCGCTAGTCATGCCCTTAAAGAGTTAATTGTGAAGCATAAATTGGTGATAATTTACCTCCATGCAATTTGCCAAAGATTTGAAATTTGAGCCAAAAGTATGTCACTGTACGGCGGTCAATGAGAACCTTGAGTACAGTAACCCGAGACAATAATAAAAGGAGGTTCAACACAAGTAGTTATGTTGTAAATGAAATATTTATTTGATCTACAGTCATGTATTTATTGTTGTTGTTGTTGTTTCAGACAATACTGCGAGCAGCACGATCTCCGGCCGTTATGTAACGCCGACTTCGGCAAGATGATGAAGCAGGTGTTCCCGGATATAAACACGCGACGCCTCGGTCAGAGAGGACAGTCAAAATATCCTTTTAACCTTTATAAATACTAGATTTTTATGAAGGACTTGTTTCTTTTTAGCTCACCTGTCACAAAGTGACATAGTGAGCTTTTGTGATCACTTTTCGTCCAGCGTCCTTTCGTCTGTCCGTCCGTACCTGTGGTAAAAATTGACCCACCGAGAGGCCCATTGATTTTCTTTATACGCATAAAGTACAAACAGAAAATTCTTCTTTTAAAAAAACCCAAATAAACAAGTACTCTGACTCAGGTGAGCAATTTACGGCCATCATGTCCCTCTTGTTTAATCTGGAGTTTTCCATTTACAATTTCATTTTACCAATTAGTGGATTGTCTAGAGCTGTCATTGATAGAGACGATATCGATGTATCGTTGATATATTTCTGTCGATCAATAATAGAAACACATTTGAAAAAATCATTTTTTTTGGATAAATTATTTAACTGTCTATAAGTTATGAAAATTCACTAAAAACATATACAAAAGCAGGTGGCCATGTCTAACACTAATCTGTTGTTACTTAATGGACACATTTCATAGCAGTGATGACAAAAAGTGGTCAGAAAAAAAAATCATGCAAAGGTCATTTACAAATGACACTACACAACATATCTGCATGAACATAACATTTATGTTACTAAAATGATATAAACATGTATGAAAAACTTTTATATACATGAAATTAGGAGTACTTATCGATATATCAGAGGAGGTCACTGTCCAAGGCCTATAACATTTACTTGGATTATGACTGAATATAGCCCTTTTTTGAACATAGAAAATAATCAAGCATGTTGTCCTACTGACAACTCATATTTTTCTTTTCTTTTTGAATGCAAATGGGCCCTTTGACCTCAAACTTGACCTCAGACTTGACCTCTGACTTGACCTCTATACATAAGTAAATCATCATAGCAAGAAGCTGTAATAAAGATTTGCTATGGTAACATTGTTCTTCTTAACGAAGATTTACATATTTCTACGGAGGGCTGAGGAAGAAGCTAGAACCTGCCCCGCCCACCTTGCCAGAACTGGAGATTACTACAAAAACTATTGAGGTATGTACAGTTTTGAGTTGAATGTAAGTTATAATTGAGCTGCCCCATGATAAAACCAACGTTATGCGTTTGCGACCAGCATGGATCCAGACCAGGATCAGGTTCCATGCTGTTCACTTAAAAACCCTATTACAAGTAGAGAAACTGATACCGAACAGCCTGGATCCTGATAAGACTGCACGGATGCGCAGGCTGGTCTGGATTCATGCTGATCGCAAACCCATTATGTTGGTTTTGTCATGGAGCGGCTCATATATATACACAGGCACTTGGGGTGTGCAGCACCAAACGCCTTAAAATCCAAATAAAATGTATTTATGTCAATCCCAGCACATATTCTTATCATATATATCAAAAAAATTGAATATGAAATAATTAGTCCCTCACATGTGAAGTTTGAATCAAATAAGGGACTTTGGATACATGAACATTCATGTGAGGAAGCTACCCAGCTAGTTTATGCAGGGTTGAAGGTTCTACTCCAATAAAAAAAAGGGGGGCAGCTGAGGTTTTCTTCTAACAGTACACTTGAACCAAAACTTTGCAAATTGTAGTGTTTACATAACTTCATCTTAAAGCCCTACAAATTAGATGAACAGAACTGAAAAATAAAAAAGGACACTTTTTTGGTATTTCAGATTGACTCTTAACAAAAATCGAATGAAGAAAACAGAAATAAAGAGGACTATTTTTTTTGTTTCAGATTGATACTAGCTTAATGGAGAGTGAGATTTTTAAGTCATCTTGCCAGCTGGTGTGTGAATGGGCTGATAAACTACTTGATATGAAATTTGGTAGCATCCAGGAGATAGCCGAACATCTTATTGTTAAAACTTTTGTCAACACCAAGTCCGTCGCTGCATTCACTTTGATTGCAGCCATGCAAGAGGGAGGGAAATATAATCTTAAAGGTACTGGTTATCAAATATTTAATGACTGTACAAAACTTTTAAGAGTCTGTATGTTGTAATTAAGGATGTAACAACACTTAAGTGAAATTTTATATATGTGAATAATTATTCTTCTAAAACAATTTCCAAACATTCAAGAATATGTTTAATAATTACTGCAACTGTTTATTCGCATTATTAGTAATCATTAAAATCTATGCATTCATTTCTTACTTAGACTTTATTGAAAATAAATTTATGATTATCTCCCTTTATTTACATGAAATGTAGATTCGGTAATAACTTTACAAATAGGGCCTAATGCTTTTTTGACCTTACAATATTGAAAAATGTTCATTTGAGATATAACGTATTCACAATGTTGCGATAACATTCACGATAACTAATAAATTCACAAAGTAATTGTTTCACTATTGCAGAAAATTAATCTCTAACGTAAAAACTTGATTCATGAATATTAGCTAAAATCAAACTAAATGCTTATAAAACCTGTTCTACAGGAAATGACATGTTATTATAAAAATATCATTAAAAATTTGTCAAGTAGTTCATCCAATTGGTTCTTTTTGCTGTTTTAATCGAAAAACAAATTTTTTTATCAAAGAAAGTCCATGTGATGTTTGTTGACTCTTTTCTCACTGGTGTCTTGCTGGAGTTCAGCCATTAAACAAAATTTAAAAGGAAAACTTTCAAATTGTGATGTCAAAAAAGAGAAAAATGTATATAATAAACAGAAAACCCAATTTTTTTCTATAAATACATGAATTATTATCATCTTGTGGCATGAAAATTATCATACATGTATTTCACTAGTAGATACCACCACTCATGAAATATTTATTTTCATACTACTTGATGAAAATAAATCCTGTATTTATAGAAAAAAATTTTAATATCCCCCCAATTTTTTTTTTTTTTTTTCTTTTTTTTTTTTGCAGACTAAGCATTATTCAGCAGTCAGCATGGTTCAGAAAATTCCGCCACTTATGAAATATATACTTTTATACCACTCGATGAAAAATAAATCCTGTTTATTTATCTATTTTGCAGATTCGGCATTGTTCAGTAGTCAGCATGGAACAAGTGGTGATAAACATAAAGAAACCAATTTACTGCTTCAAAGAAAATTACAGCAGAATAAAGAAATACAGAAACAAAAAGATAAAGCACAGGTGAGTTTTACTTCTCTAAGATTCTTTAAAGGGACTCCACTGAGGTGTTTTTGACATGACAGGATCGGAAATATTTTCTTTTAGATTGATTAATTAATGTTCCATTTGATGTAGGTCAAGACCAATAACTTGTGTGCAAAATTTCAGATCATTCGCTCTCACTGTTATTCCAGAATAATAACATCTGTCATATGTTGCGGTTCAGATCGGAATATGGTAGTATGGTTTCCGCTCATTATGTTGAAAGCTATTTATCACAAAGTCTTCATATTTCTAATATTGATTGGTCATAACTATAAGATGACCCCCATTGATATTTGGTCACTAGTACAAAGGTCAAGGTCACAGGGGCCTTTAATGTCAGAATGGTTTCCACTCATTATCTTGAAAACTATCACAAAGTCTTCATTATTTTGCTTTTTTCCATAACTGAACACTTCCATGTACCCATTTATGGCAAGTTTCTATAACAAAATAACCAATAATGTTAGTCAAGGGGCGCATATGTGTCTTTCGACATTTCTTGTTTCTGAATATATTTCTTATATATATTTCGTTTGCAACTTTTTGTTGTAAGTGCTCAAGCTGATCTATGTAAGAAATTAAAATTTTTAGTTTTTTGGTTTCGGAACCTCAGTGGAGTCCCTTTAACTCTTTTGACATCTGGTGGCAACACATTTTTTTCTGTGCAACCAGTGCACAGCCCAAGATCAGTCTGTATAGTAGGCTTTTTCAGTCAGTATATATTTTGAAAATTTTTCTAAATCATGATAAATAATTCGTATCAGACTAGAAGATTACCAAGTATATTTTTAAAGCTACATGTCCCCCAGATGAGTCAAGATATTTCAATAAAATCAAACTTGAGAAAAATGTAGTAAGATGTAAGGAAAAGTAAAAAGTTTCTAGATTGAAGTAATATTTTACATATTATGTGCAATTAATGACTGATTTTTCAGTATTTACAACTATATTTCTATTACGTTACCAACGCAGTAAAGGCTATTTATGCATATTTTGACTACTTTTTGGAAATATACGTGGTTTGAAGTATCATTGAAAATGTGTAAATTGCTTCCTTTTGCTTCACAATATTACACATTTAGACACATTATCAAAATTTTCATGAAAATTAGCATGAATCTGGAGGCGTGCTGCTGTGTGGTAAGGTAAAGTAGCTGGAAAAGTACCTGTTGATCAAAAACACCTCATCCTTTCTGTTGTAGTAAATAATACAGGTGTAAAATCTTCATTATACAAATTTGCCAGGTTTAAAATTGAAGTTGAAGGTTCTACATCATAGGTGCTTGCATAAATTATAAATATTATGCCAGGATACTGAAAAAAAGACTGAAATTTTGGGTCATGTGACCAGAAAAGTGGAAATTTTGGGTCATGTGACCAGAAATGTGGAAATGTCTTATATCCTGACCTACTTGAGAATGAAAATTAATGAAGTATAAAAAATATATTTTACTAAAGAAGTAAAATGTAATGAAATAAATATGATAATAATAATGATAAGCTAGGAAACTTGCAAATGAAAGTTATTGAAGTATAAAAAAAATATCTTATTAAAGAAGTAAAAAAAAGTATTAATTTTGAAAAAAATAATTTCATTGATCAGGGATATTAATACTGAAAAAAAATATTATTGTTATAACATAATTTACAGGGGAAAAAATAATCATTTTAAAGGGAAGTAACTGGTTGCAAAACAACAGTTCACTTATTTTATTGTAGTAACCTCCCTTTATTTGCATTTATAATATGAGGGAAGATACAAGATTTTAAAATCAGAAACAATTTTAGTGAACACTATACATGTATAATGTTAAAGACTGCAGCCTAGTTTGACTTTATACTAATGGCTAATAGTCAAGTTAGAGAACCGCTTCCGTGGTCGAGGGGTTAGAATCGATGACTTCTAATCCAGTTATCTCTCTGGCGTGGCCGTGGGTTCGATCCCCGGGAGATGCTTTGGTAGTTTAGCACGGAGGAAGGTAGTCTAGTATTGGTGTAACTCTCTAGGAAAGATGGTTAGGAAACTAAGCGCCTATAAAGATTGAAATACTGTTGGGAAAAGGTGTAAAATGAAACAAACAAACAATCACGTCAGAGAAGAAAAAGAGAGTTTTATTTCTGGTCTGCCCAGACTCAATTCTGTATGTTTTGGAACATCAACATTTCATGTTGATATCCTAATAAATAATGATAAATATGGGTGGGTAATACAAAAAAAAATCATGTTACAATAATATATTGCGATATGTGCAGATATAGTTATATACTGTTGTATATCATGAACTATATAAAATGCTTGAAAATCATAAAATGCTTGAAAATCAGTAGGTTAATACCCACTGAAACTTTACTTAAAAGAGTTTAACTTTATTGTTTTATAGTATGTCCCAATAGAGAATATGTGACAGACCCTTTAATAGAAGATTTCTTAATGTGTTAAAAAAAGGCATTGTAAATGAAGAAGTTTAAACAACTTAATGTAAATGCCATTAATTTTTAAGTCAAGCTAATACAAGGTGAATACACTTCAATCTTTAATAGAATTTTATAAAAAGTTTATAGCTTCAATATATTGTGATATATATGAAAACTTATTGCAATATAATATTGCAAAATAAAATATTTGGGATTTCTGCAGTATTATATCTAGAATTTCAAAATTATTTGGGTATTGTCCTCCACTCTACTGAAAAAATGTGGGGGATTTGAAAAAAAATGTGGGGGACATGATTTACCTAACAATATGACGTACTGAAAAGAATTAATTTATTAAAGGTTTAGGCATCTTAACAGCATTTGTCTGATCAACAACTCAAAAAGAAAAAAAAGAAATATATAATATTAGTAAAGTGTGCAGATCAAACTGTCAATACATAGACGATATGACCCGGCCGGCTGCTATTTGCAATTAAGTATGTATTTTAGTCATTACCTCAAGTGAAAACAAACATGGCAGAAGTGTTCAAGATACAATGAAGATTAACTTAATTAAGTTCAAAAGGTCGTCTGATGGGCAACTTTGTGCGCATTGACTTCATTAAAAAGCAAGATCTGCAAAAAATATGCTCAAATGGCGCAATTGCGCGACCTAGATACAACACTGTCAGAAAACATATTGAAGTATTATATTGCCAGATAAAATATTGCGATTTCCAATATATTGCCATATATTGCACAACCCTAGAAATAAATCCATTTTACACAGACAGTTCAAAAATAAGAGAAGGCGAACAAGTCAATTTCAGAATAACAGCTGTAAGGGTGTCTTGTCCGCGACCAATGTTTCCCTGTATTTGAAACAGAGGCATGAGGCGGTGTTGGGGAGGGCGCGAGGGCGGAATTGTTTATCTTTGGTCTTTCTTCAGTGATGGAATCCGACGAGACACCAAATGACATTTAAGATGTTTGTATCACTTTAAATTGTCGGTAGCGTGGCAAGACCACCTGCCCTTGTAACATTATAGTGTTATATCTGGAATAGAAAGCTTATTATAAGTCTCTGATAATACATGTATATAATGAAGTAAACTGAGTACTGTAGAATGCTTTAAATTTGTGTTGTGAAAATTGTGTCTGCACTTGTCACTTGCCATTATGGTATGGACTGTTTACTTAACGTCTGATTATAGTCTCATCTGTTTATTTCACATCAACTGTTAACTTGATGTCTTAATATGGTCTGCACTGTTTACTTGTTCTTTGATTATGATCTGCACTGTTTATTTGCCCTCTGATTATGGTCTACACTGTTTACTTGCCTCTGATTATGATCTGAACAGTTTACTTGCCCTCTGATTATGGTCTGCACTGTTTACTTACCCTCTGATTATGGTATGCACTGTTTGCTTGTCATCTGATTATGCTCTGCACTGTTTATTTGCCCTCTGATTATGGTCTGAACTGTTTACTTGCCCTCTGATTATGGTCTGCACTGTTAACTTGCCCTCTGATTATGCTCTGCACTGTTTATTTGCCCTCTGATTATGGTCTGCACTGTTTACTTGCCCTCCGGTTATGGTCTGCACTGTTTATTTGCCCTCTGATTATGGTATCCACTGTTTATTTGCCCTCCGGTTATGGTCTGCACTGTTTATTTGCCCTCTGATTATGGTCTCGACTGTTTATTTGCCCTCTGGTTATGGTCTCCACTGTTTATTTGCCCTCTGATTATAGTCTGCACTGTTTGCTTGCCCTCTGATTATGATCTGCACTGTTTATTTGCCCTCTGGTTATGGTCTCCACTGTTTATTTGTCCCTCTGATTATGGTCTCGACTGTTTATTTGCCCTCTGATTATGATCTGCACTGTTTATTTGCCCTCTGATTATGATCTGCACTGTTTATTTGCCCTCTGATTATGGTCTCGACTGTTTATTTGCCCTCTGATTATGGTCTCCACTGTTTATTTGCCCTCTGATTATGGTCTCCACTGTTTATTTGCCCTCTGATTTTGGTCTGAACTATTAACCTGACATCTGATTATGGTCTGCACTGTTTACTTGACATTGTATTATGGTCTTAACTGTTTACTTGCCCTCTGATTTTGGTCTGAACTGTTTATTTGCCCTCTGATTATGGTCTGAACCAGTGTTTTTTTTTCACTTTTGGGGAAAGGGGGTCGGTGCCCATTGGAGGGGGAAAAATGCAATAGGAGGGGGATTTTTATACGGATCTAAAATATTGATGTGTCACATGATAAACTTGTTGGGATGCCAGGAGTAGCTCCCCTTACCTATATGAAAAACCTTGCTTAACAGTAAGTCTTACAGGCTTAAAATAAAGCATTTTTCGGCAGTTAGTTGCAAAAAAATGATATTCATTGCAGGCAGATTTGGGCTGCCATATTATAGGGGGAAATTTAAGCTTTGAGGGGGGAAAAAAACATACTATTTTGAGGGGGGAATAGGGAGAATTTCGCCGAATATTTTGGTGAAAAAAAACACTGTCTGAACTGTTTACTTTACATCTGGTTATGATCTGCACTGTTTACTTGCCATCTGATTTTGGTCTGAACTGTTTACTTGACATCTGATTATGGTCTGTACTGTTTACTTGACATTGTATTTTGGTCTTAACTGTTTACTTGCCATCTGATTTTGGTCTGAACTGTTTACTTTACATCTGGTTATGGTCTGCACTGTTTACTTGACATTGTATTATGGTCTTAACTGTTTACTTGCCATCTGATTTTGGTCTGAACTGTTTACTTGCCATCTGATTTTGGTCTGAACTGTTTATTTGCCCTCTGATTATGGTCTGAACTGTTTACTTGACATCTGATTATGGTCTGAACTGTTTACTTGACATTGTATTATGGTCTTAACTGTTTACTTGACATCTGATTTTGGTCTGAACTGTTTACTTGCCCTCTGGTTATGGTCTCCACTGTTTATTTGCCCTCTGTTTATGATCTGAACTGTTTGCTTGCCCTCTGATTATGGTCTGCACTGTTTACCTGACATCTGATTATGATCTGAACATTTTACTTGCCCTCTGATTATGGTCTGCACTGTTTACTTGACATCTGATAATGGTCTACACTGTTTACTTGACATCTGATTATGGTCTACACTGTTTACTTGACATCTGATTATGGTCTGCACTGTTTACTTGACATCTGATTATGGTCTACACTGTTTACTTGACATCTGATTATGGTCTGAACTGTTTACTTGACATCTGATTATGGTCTGAACTGTTTACTTGACATCTGATTATGGTCTGCACTGTTTACTTGCCCTCTGATTATGGTCTGAACTGTTTACTTGCCCTCTGATTATGGTCTGAACTGTTTACTTGCCCTCTGATTATGGTCTGAACTGTTTACTTGCCCTCTGATTATGGTCTGCACTGTTTACTTGCCCTCTGATTATGGTCTGCACTGTTTACTTGCCCTCTGATTATGGTCTGAACTGTTTACTTGCCATCTGATTATGGTCTGAACTGTTTACTTGCCATCTGATTTTGGTCTGAACTGTTTATTTGCCCTCTGATTATGGTCTGAACTGTTTACTTTACATCTGATTTTGGTCTGAACTGTTTACTTGACATCTGATTATGCTCTGAACTGTTTACCTGACATCTGGTTATGATCTGCACTGTTTACTTGACATCTGATTATGATCTGCACTGTTTACTTGACATCTGATTATGATCTGCACTGTTTACCTGACATCTGATTATGTTCTGAACTGTTTACTTGCCCTCTGATTATGTTCTGAACTGTTTACTTGCCCTCTGATTATGTTCTGAACTGTTTACTTGCCCTCTGATTATGCTCTGAACTGTTTAAATGCCCTCTGATTATGGTCTGAACTGTTTACTTGCCGTTTAATTATGGTCTGAACTGATTACTTGACATCAGATTATGCCTGTACTGTTCACTATATCATCAGCTCTTATGTAAAAGAGTCAAACATCTGGTAAATGCCGAAAAGAGAGAGAGTTTAAGTAACAAAATTATAAGGAAGGGAAATAACTTTTGTATGTAACGGCTTAATATTTAATTGCTTGAATGTGTCAAAGTTAGAAGATATAATTAATTTGATTTTTTTTATCAGTTTAAAATTTAAGAAAATATTACACAGGGGAAAACAATTTTATTTTACTGATTCAATTGTATGGTATTGTTTACCTAATAGGCAGATGGTTACGGAATTAATCTCTTTTAATTTTGATTTCAATACTTGTGAAATGGCCTTAAGCATGGAAAGAATACCAGCCTGAATTATTAATTATGTATGAATGTTTTCTCTGCGAAATTGGGAGTGGGGGGGGGGGGGGAAATGACAATGTAACCATGGTAATTAAACAGATTGTGGTGCCTGAAAGTGCAGAGATATTTCATAAAATCACCTTCCTAGCAATGCTTTTTAGGTCATCTGAACTTACGGGTATTCCAATTGAAAGTCTGCAGAAAAATCTTACAATCGAAGATCATGTAAAATAAGATTACTTAGGTGCTAGTGCATTTTTTAAAAAGCTGCTCATGTCCAGATAAGTAAATTTTGTTTTAAAGGCACATTGTTTCTCAGAAATCCATATTTTTTAATTCTTTAGAATTGTCAAATATGTGTTTGATAATGTTTAATAATGTTTTAATAATGAAATGAATTTTGAGCATAATACGTCTTCATGTTTAAATACTGAAGAAAGTAGCTTTGAAAATGCATTAATGTGTTGTAATTTAAGGTAGAAAAATGTAAACAAAATACTAATTTGCTATAAATAAACCAGTAACAGAACTTAAAATGCAAAAGATAGTTCATGTATATGTCAAATGAGTATATTTTTAGAAACAATAAAATGTTTTTGAGAAATGAAATTGATAGCATTTCTGAGGCATAATGGGCCTTTAAAAATTTAAACCAAAATCTATAAAGCTTTAACCCAACTGGAGGTGACTGACTTTACCTATATGACCAATGCAGACCTGAAGTCATTATCGTATGGTCTGCCCTGTTTACTTTTCAGTCAGTACATAAATTTTAGAATATTCCCTAAAATGGTTAATGATTATGCTTGTGTAATATCGGTTTTGTATTTTCTGATCACAGATCAGTAAATACAATGCTGAAAATCAATCTCTGACACAGAATTTTCACGACAAACCTAATAAGTAGTTCTCAAAACAGATTAAAACTAGCGATGTAAAAGAAAGAAATATTTTTATTTTGTTACAAGTATCCAACAAATTACAACCCATTCAAAGTTTAAAAGAATATAGAATTTGCAATAAATGCACAATCACAAATTACGCAGATGAATATCATTTTAATCAATGAAAAATTAATGCTATTTTTAGCGATGTCGATTACCGAATACTACAAATAAATCTGACTGTCGATTAGTGGAATATATACATGTCGGACTCAGTTTTGGCAAGAAGATTTCCGCTAAATTATTTTCATCAGTGTTAAACAACAGGTTTATCGTGAACAAAATACCTCGAAATTAATAAGGATTACAAACAAGAAATGGGAATTCTCAATTTAGAATTACAATGAATATGTTATTTTTTCAAGTTAACTACGTATTACTTCACCTTGGTGCAGGGGTAGCGCGCTCGTTTAGGGTAGGAGAGGTCTGGGGTTCAAATCCCAGGCGAGGCAACTTTTTTTTCTTTTTTTCTTTTTGAAGTGTATTTATTAAGGAAGTAGCCACGATATGCAAGGATAAAGTGTGGCTGTCATAAAAATATGAACATAAATGATTTTTTGATGCAACTCTAGTCATGCAAAATTACAAACTCAAACTGTTATAGTAAAAAATCTAAACGCAGTTGCTGCATCTCGTGTAAGATGAACTATTGTATATAAAAATAAAATTATACAGGAAAATACATACAGATAGTCAGTATGATTTAGATTGCAAAGATCAGAAAATACCACAGAGCTTGCAGCCCTTTGATTATAAAATGGCTTTATTTATTACCACTCCTGCACCTTGGTTTATGTGTTAAATAGTTATATTTCTTCATTTAGGAGGATATTTTATGGTTGTATGGTGAAAGGCTTAATATAATAACCTTATGATTGCAAAACAACCATCTTTGAAATATAATCTATCATTTTAAAGATGGCTTCACACACTATCCATAGGTCAACATAATGTACAATATATCATTGTTTAATAAAGTTTAAGGAAATAAAAACACCCCAATGTATCCATTATAAGTCTGCAAAGATACGATTACTTTGAATAATTAAAAAAACTGTAAACATTTCTATATATATCTAATATTTGTCAGAATTTGTCAGGCACACAATTGTCACCATCTGATGCTCATTCTTGGTGAAAATTTATAACATCGTGAGAATTTTCTCATGTCTTTACTGCGTAATAATTTCTTCTCTTATTGTAGCATTGAAAGAAAAAAAAATCTTAGATTTTCACTGTAATTTCTCGCTAGATATTGTTACAGAGTCTTTGTCTTTCAAGTTAAATATTGTTTATTATAATGTTGGAGATTTTTTGTTGCTTGTTTCATTGTAAAGATTTTAAATTATTTGGTCATTGGTCTCTTAAGAAATATAGAAATACTTGTGCAAAACGTGACTTTAAATGCCTCATAGTGCAAATTTAAAGAACAATTTATGAGATGGTGTCGTAAAACAGTCTTTTTAGGCATTAAGCAAACAACCTTGGAGTCAGTACAATTTACGAAGTCATAATGTATTGTGTTTTATGTATGACCCACAATGCTTAACTGTTCCTATCATATTTAGGGTATATAAGGCCACCAGAGCAGTAGCCAGTTTGCTTTATAAGCTCAATTATTTAATCTAAAGTACGAGACTTGTAATCTCAACATTTTGGATAAGACTTAAAATCGAGGTCCCATTTATGAGTGCAAACACTTGGCATGTTAAAGAACCAGGGGAAGCTTCTGAAATCAGGGCATCTTTCTGTATCTTGCACTATCTTCCAAAATATAAAATGACTAATACTCTTCTGGAGGACTTGCCCTGCATATGGGCAACCGGTGGCGAGTATAAATAAACTTAAATACGGAAACACACAGTGCTGTAATGTGTTAGATATTATTAAATGATGTAATGAGTTAACCCGTTACTCCTTTAATCACTTAGATGACCATCAATTTAACAGATTGAAAAAAAATATCATTCAGGTAAATGATCGAAACTTTTTTGGATACTAAAAAAGTCCATACACCAAAATTGAAAAGCTTCTGAGAAATAAAAATGAAATCATTTCTGGGGGCATAATGGGCCTTTAAGATTCCAAAGTTTGTTTGTTTGTTTCATTTTACACCTTTTCCCAACAGTATTTCAGTCATATAGGCGGGTAGTTTCCTAACCATCGTTCCTGGAGTGTTGCACCAGTACTAGACTACCTTTCTCAGTGCTTAACTACCAAAGCGTCTCCCAGGGATTGAACCCAAGCCAGAGAGGTAACTGGATTAGAAGTCAAGATTCCAAAGAACATGAAATTTGACCTGCATGCCTTCAATTCCTTATGCTGATATTATTGTTTCTGATATCTGAGGCAGCTATATTGATCTTTGTACATGAATTGGCACCAGGTGGAATAATTTCTCAAATTTAATTTTACGAAATTTATTTTTGACAAATAATATCTGAATGAGTTCTGAAATTCAGTAAAATAATCTATTTGAAATATAAATGAAATATTCAGTCATTTCTTGGTGCAGACGTAATTTGTTTGTAAATTACTTGCGATAAAGGTTGTGTTAGGATAATTTCAGATGTACATTTTGTATATTGTAAAAAATCCCCCTCCCTACTTCCTAATTTTGAAATGAACGCGGGAGGGGTAAATTGAAATGCTTGATCTATTTTTAAAGGGACTCTGCTGAATTTTTTTTGACATGGGAGCTAGGACTGGAAATGATTTTCTGAGATTAATGTTTCATTTGATGTAGGTGCAACATAAACGATCTATCGCTCACTACGTTTTTTTGTGTGTGTTAACTGACAAAAAATTGAAAAGTGTTGCAAAGCTTTACACTTAAATTGATCTAAAAATACTGCAAAAAATTGATTTTCAATTTATTTCGTACTTATCTTTTGTATATCTTTCCATTTTAAATGCACCAGTGTATATTTTTCCATTTTGAGTGCCCCAGTGTTTATCTTTCCATTTTAAGTGCCCCAGTGTTTATCTTTCCATTTTAAGTGCCCCAGTGTTTATCTTTCCATTTTAAGTGCCCCAGTGTATAGCTTTCCATTTTAAGTGCCCCAGTGTAACTATATCTTTCCATTTTAAGTGCCCCAGTGTATATATTTCCATTTTAAGTGCCCCATTTCTACTTTATCTTTACTTTTTTAACGTCATAATTTTTTACCAGCTATTTGATCAAGTAATCAGGCTTTTGTCTAATAAGTTACTTTTTTGGAAACTCTTAACAGGACACCAAAATAAAAAAAAATAAAAAAATGAAAAAAAGGAGAGAAAAATAAATGCATTTCTGAGATTTCTGAGGCATAATAGGAATTTGATATAAACTAAACAATTAGTGGCAAATTCTTATAGAAGCTTAAGATGAAGAAATTTTTACTGTTCATGATATTTATGAGGAAAAGCAGGACATAGCACTCTAATAAATTATTAATATATTTTCAGGCTCTACGTGGTGAGCTGCAGCAACAGATTGGTCCTCAAACTAACATTTCAATCATTTCATCTGGATCCAAAAACACAGGTACCAGTCAAAGGAAAACAGTCACTCCGTCTATTTCATCAGGTTCCACAGTCCAACAAAAATCTCCCAGAATTCCAAGCTCGATTACCAGTCCAGCACCGTCTCAGTCAGCCAGGAAGTCGGTGTCGCCATGGCAACCACAGAAGACGTCGGAATATCCGAGCAAGACCGTTGACCCAGGTTCTAATTTAAATACAGGAAGTGATGTATGTGTGAGCGTCACAGTGCAGCATATTGGAGTGTCGTCTGCTAACATTCCAAATGCTAACAGTTCTATCAATGCGAAAAGTGACAATGTGTGGATTAAGGATGAAGGTAGACATAATAATGAGAATGATTTGGCAGCCAGCCAAATCAAAGTAGCGTTTAGTGAGAGTGTTGATAATAGAAATGTGGGCGGTACTACAGACGATTTTGATAACTATAAACCTATGAGTGCTGAAAGTGTATGTGAAGCTAAAACACCGGAAAATTCCATGGAAACCGATCAGTCGGAATATAGTCATGTACGGAAAATCGACTTTGATGATGTTATGGCACAGAATAAAGGTGAAAGTTTGACTGTGAATAACAGAAGCTCAGTGTCTGAAAAGGTGAACAGTGGCAATAGAAAAGACAATGCTGCAGGAGCAGACGTGCCAGAAACTTCTGCTGAGAAATTATCAAAGTCAACTGGGTGTCTCAGTCTGAAGAAAATGTTAGAAAATAAACCAGATAACCAGTCATGTCTGAATAAATCAATGGGGCATTTAGGTAAATCCAAAACTGCATTATTTGTGAACCAGTCAACCGTCCCAGGTAGAAGTGCTTTTGTTCCATTTTCCCAGGTCCAGTCTTTGTGTCGTAAAGAAGGGGCGAGTGTTAACCAGTCTGTTGCTATGGCAATACCAATAATTATTCCGTCTGCTGCACAGACACAACCTAGTCAGACTGTCTCACAACCAGCTAGTTTCACAATGATTGCCTTACCGACAGAAATTCATACCAGTCCAACTAAAAATCCTCCAGACTTGAGCAACAACGAGCCACTATTTAATATTGTCCCTGCATCAGCTGTATTCAAACCACCAAGCAATGATGGAAACACTGATCTCGCATTCCAGACTTCAGGCATCGACTCATCAAAGCTTCCTTTGAACATTCAAAATCAAACAAATGAAAGTACAAGTGTCGTAACTGTGTCATCAGTTATGTCTAAAACAACAGGGAGCGAATGTATCGTCTCTTCTTCACAAACTTTCCAAAATCTTCCGAAACAGTTACGTACAAAGTTTACACCAATTCGTCCAAAGGCATCTCCGAATAAAGCACAAAGCCAGCCCCAGAAAGATGCGAAAGCGGATGTTCCTACCTACGGGAAAGATAAACGACCTGTGTCTGCAATCTTGAAAGAAAAGCGAGCAAAAGAACAGGCTGAAGCTATCGCCAAGTTTCAGTCGAGTATTCAGTTACCATATCAACAGAACATATCAGTGACCAGTCAGCAGTTGAGTACGCTTCAAGGGCTTCAAGCTGGGTCTAGTAATATACCGCCCAGTGAGGTGGTCATTATTGTCAACAATCAGCCAATGAAACTTCAGCAAGTGAGCAATATGGGACAAAAATCTGTCACAGATCAGTCGCTTGTCGGTAATAATTCAAATGTCACAACAAAAGCTTACCAGCTGGCAGCATCAGGTCCAGATAAAAAGGAAGTTGATCCGGAAAAAACTGAAGTAAACTTTAATCTTGTTTCTAGTGAAAACATCGATAAACAATCCAAAAATTCCACAACTTCTATTAGCTCAACTGACACATTAAATCTTGGTAGTGAAGATTATGATATCGGAAGTAGTTCATCAGAAAGTAAAGTATTCTCTCCAATGAGTGAAGAAAGGGACGTAACTCCGATTTTGTGCGAGGACTATGAGGACAGTGATCTGATTGACAATTTTAACACAGCTGGCAATGGTAACCTTAACATACTCGGAGTGAGATCAGAAAGTAAGACAGGTGGAATAGGCACTGATAGGGCAGAAAATATTAGTACAGAGTTAGTGGATCAAATGTGGATCGAAACACCGCGAAAAATACAAAAATTAAACATTAAATCACCCTTTCAGGAAGACTTGTCTAATTCATTAGGTCGTGAAACTCCAGTCAGAATTTCAAAACCATCTGATCTAAGTTTAAGCAGACCCGAAAGTGCTGATTTGTATGGACGGGAGACTCCATCTGGCGCAAGAAAACGAAAGTCATCGGACATCCATGCGAGACAGAATTTTAAACGTCTGAACTCCACAGGGGAGGAGGGCGACCCAGCTCACAATTTGTCTTTTGTTTTAAGTCCAGATAATGATTTGTCTGTCAATGATATCCCTAGGAGGACCCAATCTTGTACGATGGAACTTGACCCGGAAGCAAAGGTCAAATATCAACCTCAACACCTTTATCGTCAACAGCAGCAGCAGCAACAACAACAAATGCAGCAGCAGACGGTAAAATCTGGGGGCAGTTCACTATTACCTGGGTTACAGAGTCCAGATATACACAGTCTAGAGCGTGAAGCTCTGATTGAGTCATTCCCTAATAGTCTGTATGCAATGAAACCACAGCACAAATCACACAAGAACCAGTCGAGTTCAATAGGGGTCAGTGCAAGGTCATTGAGACAGTCGCAGCAGAAGTTAATCAAGCAGCAGCAAGACCTTGATGAAAGAGTGAAGCATTTTCTACAAATGCAGACTGAGAGCAGTCTCAATGTTGACATTGGGGAAAGCAGTGAACCAGTCACGAAAAATAAAGGAGAACAGAAAACCAGTCAGAATTCACCCGGAAGTAGAGCCAGTCTGAAAGCAGAATCATTTGTAGTATCAGACAGGGGGAAACCATATCAGCGACCATCCAGTGTCACTACTGTTGGGAATAGAATGTCCAACTTAGATATTGAGCCGTCTGGTTTACCAAGTGATGTTGCAGACTGGATCAATGAAACCATAGAAAAGAGACAGAAAGAAAACCAGTCTGTTATGTCAGAGCCAGAATTTAGAAATTACCAGTCTATGAAAGCTGGCAGAAATCCAAAATTACAAAACTTCAAGTTTGAAGTGGATAATTCAGTCCAAAGTGGTAAAAAGGTCAGTCCTATTTGTGGAGGTCAAAGTAAAAATGCAAAGGATATGTCAAGTTTTAACACTGTCCCTGATGTTGTGAATGATGACAATAATTTCACTGTACCAAAAGCGCCACCTGTCTCAAGCACACGTATGAAAGACACCTTGAGACTGAACACTGATATATCTTCAGTAAGTCAACGATGTCAGTCTTTGCCAATTTTTGCCTCACCTGTGCAAAGTCCAGTCTCTCCAATGGCTCCTCCGGGGACACATCTCCATGGCAACCAAAGGGCTTCATCCATGTCGCCAAGAGGTCAGATTGCTGATCAGAGTACTGAGATGCTTTCTCCAACTTCATTTGGAATTCTTTCCCCTGGTAAAAGAAGGGAGCTTCGTGAAGTAGGGCACAAAGAGTCAAAGCAAGGCACATATTTGGCAAGCATCCAACATTCTCTGCAGAAACCTGTTGACACACCACATGATGTCATAAGTCCACAAGACTCCGCCTTTGGTAAACACCCACTTTCTGGTGGGAAAAATTTGAATGCGCTGCATAATAAGAGTAGGGAGTCTTCCATTGATGCCGATGATCGTTTTGTCTCCAAAACGCCATTTTCTGACTCTGGCTATCATAGTTGTGGCCCAAGTCCTATCTTGAACTCCACGCCAGTCTCTGCTGCAGATAATTCTGAGATTGTGTATGGCCAAGGACGTGGTCAGATGACATATAAACCATCTATAGCAGAGTCTCCAATAACCATGGTAACAGACTTTACAAGTCCGGTTCAACAACTGTCTCCACATCAATCACCCAACATCCCACAAATGACCATACATCAACAGAATGTCTCCATAGCAACCAGCCAGATGAACAATCTTGGCATGAATCCAAGTCAACTTCGATCATCAATCCACAGTGCATTTATTCCAATACAAGGCTCCCACCATGATGTTAGATATGTAACACCCATTAAACCTATGGTTACCTTACCTAATAACAGTATTGAACCAGTCTCAGTTCCAGTAGGTGCGGACTCAGTCGGAAATCTATTTATAGATGCTAATCAACCAATCACAGGTGCTGATATAAATATGATCTCACCAAGGTCAGCAGACCCTCCTTCATATGAAGTTGCTATCAAACAGTTAAAGAAATCTTCCCCTCCAAAAGATGGAACAATGAATCAAGCACAGCCTTCTGAGGTATTGAACAAAATTGAACAAGTCAAAGAACAAGTTCCAAATTTTGACCAGCAGCAGACGTTGTTGGGAAACATGGTCAGTGAACAGTCTACAGATAGTTTAGGACCTTTTGCACAGAAGCTCATGAAACTGTCTCAACAAACACAGAATATTGTTGGTAAAGACATGAGAACTCTGTTAAGAAGTGAAATTATAAACTCAAAAAATCAAGCCACCTTAGGTACAAATATTGGAAATCAGTTAATTCAGTCAGGAAATGACCTTACAAACCTGACCAGTTCTGTTAATGAGTGTCAGATAAATATTTCCACATCAGATAGAGATCCTAGTGGTGCTAATTTAGATTTTAATTTCGGTGGAGATATGAATGTGTACTCGAATAACCAGTTAATGAAAAATACCCATTTAGATCAAAGGCGTCCGGATTTTGTGCTAAAACAGAGTGATAGTCTTAAAAATGTGCTCCCTAATTCATACCCTGATCATTCCATACTTATATCTAATCCATCATCAGACAATGTGCTAAATATAGATCCGTCCTTTCATTTGTCATCTCATTTTGTAACAGCCAATCAGAGTGAAGCTTTGCCTTCAATTCATAATCATGACTCAACAAATTTGAACTTGATTGAAACCAGTCAGCTTTTGAACAAACCAGACTTTTCTCTACCTAGGGATTTGAATGAAACTCAGAAATTCCAAGTGACAAATACAGAGTTAGGGATGTTAGATGATAGTGGTGCTTACAATAGATCTGAAAACAATAGTATGATTAAGAACTTGCTGATTAGCGGGAAACTGACCGGTGAGGAATTGGACATGGTTGTAGAAAATGGTCAGAACAAACAAGAAGGTTTAACGCAGCAGGAGTTAGATGATATAGGGTTACCGTGGGAACCGTTTAGAGAAATTGAAGGGGATTTTGGTGATTTTAACATGTTTAACTGATGTTTTAAGAGCATGTTAGAAAATTTTTGAAAACCTAACTGCTGGAGAAATGAGACTAGATCAACAGAGATGGCCAAAGTTGAAAATGCTGTGAATTGTCAAATATGGAGTAAACGTTCTAGGACAGATGGTAAAAAGTAGAAATTGTGTACATGTTACTTGTCATAGATAGTAAAGAAGTACAAAAAATTAATTTTGTCATAGACGGTTAAAAGGACAAAAAATTAATTTTGTAATTGATGGTAAATAGGACAAAAATTAATTTTGTCATAGATGTTGAATGATTTGTCAGAGGGGGTAAAAAAGGTTCCCATGAAATTGTTTTTGGGGTTTATTTTGGAGGTTTTGCAATATTGTACTTAACAATGGTTATAGAAAGCCTGGCAGAATCTGGCTGACATAGGTTTAGAGGTAATGTGGAGATATTTGAAAATGATTTAACTTTTTACACACCTTTTGTGTATTTTGTTGTAGATGTTAAAAAAAAAACAACATAAAGAAAGACAGTTGACTGTGGAATGCAGGTTTTACAATATTTTAGAGCAAAGAGATGAAAAGATTATTTAAATATTTTAAGCCAATCATGTTTTACTACAGTACATGTATTTTTGTACACAAGGTTGATGAAAAGGTTATGTTTTACTTTTTCCAGAACAATTTTTATAAACTTTTAAAGAGGGAATTTGATATTTTTTTTATATTTTCAATTCAATGTAGGATTCATTTTTGTGAATTTAAACACTATTGAGTTTTAAGGAAGATTTGTTATTTGTTAAGGTTATGTGAAGTGATATTTTGATATCTTTTTTCTTAACATAAATTGTTATTATGATATTTATCTTAAAAAAGGCTTTAATTTTATTTATCAAGCTAGTCTTGGAATTACAATTTACATATTCTACTGTGAAACCAGTTTAGATTATGCATTATTTTTTAGATTATTAATTTGAGTAATTTTTAACCTTTTACCCAATGTAAGCAACTAAGTTATTTCTAAAATAATTAATTTGTGTATTTTGTTTAACTTTTACCCAATGCAAGCAACTTTTGCCGACTTTTATCATTCCTTGATATAGTGTTCCTTTACCTATTTTACTTTATAGTGTCCCTTGACCTATTTATCGACTAGAGCAAAATAAAATTAAAGAAATAATGAAATAAAAAAAGGAAAATTTTAATTGAAAACATCACATTTTGCCTTGTATACATGCTTACAAGTATATGGCAATAACAGAATTTAAATACTTTATATTTTTAAAAGTTTAAAATTTCTAAGTCCCATTAGTATACATGCTTACAAGAATATGGTAATAAAAAATTCAAATATTCTTTATTTAAACCATTGTAAAAGTTTAAAAAATCAAGTGTAAAATGCAGGTTTTTTAAAAGTAATCATTTTGATTTTTAATAGTGACATAAAATTATTCTAGAAAATATTGATTATTTCTATTTGAAAAAAAAATGAAAAAACAAACATGGCATAAAACATTCATGCAAATCAAGATATGAAAACTAAAGGGACTCCCACTGAGGTTTTTTGACATGATGGAACTGAAAATATTTTTTCAGATAAATGTACCATTTGATGTAGGTTTAGACCACTAATCATTGTGCAAAATTTCAGATCATTTGTGCACTTCGTTTTTCCAGAATAATTATTCAAATTGTAAAAATATGACCAAAAATGAAAAGCGTTTAAACGCTTTTCACACAAATCAAGCTAAGAAAAGCATAAAAATATGATTTTCAATTTATTTCGAAGTATATTTCTTGACTATCTTTGCATATATTTCAGTTTAAAGTGCCCCGGCTCATTTATGTACGAAAATTCAAATTTTATGTTTTTTGGCTTTTAAACCTCAGTGGAGTCGCTTTAATGATAAAGGCTGATTTTTAAAAAGTGTTAAAACATTTGTTCTTTTACATTGAATGTTAAGTACAATGTATAAAGATTCATGGTAAAGGTAAAACTGAATTCTTCTGGTATTGAAAGCTTCTATTTATATCATTAACAGGTATTTAGTTTAAAAAGGGTAATATTCAAATATGGCAAAAATAAATAACAATATTAAAGCAGCACGCCTCCAGATTTATTTAGCTAATTTTCATGAAAATTTTGAAAATGTGTTTTAAAGTATTATTTATTGAAATAACCAAAAGGAAGCAATTTACACATTATCAATGGCACTTACAACCCACGTTAATTACTAAAAAGAGGACAAAATATGCTAAAATAGCCCCTACTGCGTTAGTAACGCAGTAGAAATATAGTTATAAATACTGTAAAATCAGTCATTAATCGCAAATAATATGTAAATTATTACTTGAATCTTGAATATTTTTACTTTTCCTAAAAGCTTAGTACATTTTTATCAAGTTTGATTTTTGCGACGGACGCGCCCTCAGGCGCGTTCAGAGCTAAGTCATCTACACATGGGATTTCGTCGGCTACAATCGCGCAAGGTGTCCTCAACCGATTAACAGCCCAAGAAATAGTACATGAATTTGATCCTTTAAAACTCCCATACTTTGTCGGGATATCTTAATATATTCCATATTTAGCCTTTTCAATTTCAAATTAAGTTATCCAAGTTAAAATATGAACGTATATGATTGATAAAAACGTTGTAGTCCCGTAGTATTATTGCGCAATATGCAAATTACTGCCGAAACGATTTACAAAAATGTACCGCTGTCGAAAAAGTAGGACAGCAAATTATACTATAATAAAGGTGTAAGCTCTGAGTTCCAAGAAATTATTAGTAGGAAATAAATATTTCTACATTATACAAAACATTATTATTAACAAATCAAAAGTTTTTCGTGACTCTTGAATAACTCGCGCATTAATAAAAGAAGAACTATTTTCGTGACTCATACCGCGGGTTTAGCTGAATATTCAGCAGTTATTAATAAATTAGATACAGTACAATGGTTAGTATAAATATCTATTTTTGAAAATGCATGTAACAAGAGAGCTTTTCAACACTTTACCACCATGTAGTCTTTCATGGTTATCTTTATTGAAGGAAGTTATAATATCAGTTCTACTTCCGATTTTTGTGGTTTGTTTACAAATAAATTTCTAGGTCACGATATGAGTTAACCTTCGCTATTCTAAAAATAGATTCTGCTTCACTGATGCTGATTTATTGACAGGCGATTAGTACACATTATACATGTAATAAACCAGCGGATTACATGCAATACAAATGACTTATATTTTATTGTCTATATGCCCACTATGATAACACGAAGCAATGCTAAATAGCATTCTCACATGTATAATGTATTATGCTTGAAGTTTATTTGCATGGTTTTATTTTTTTTTTTTCGTTGTCAGTTTTTTCTTCTATTTACATATCATTTCTAAATCGATAAGGACACTGATTTACAAGTTTGACCAGAGTTTTTAGGCATAAATTTCATTCTGTATTTAATGCTTGAAAGTAGAAAATCTGAATTATAACAGTTTTGGACACAAAATATATTGCTCTACAAATCTCGAACTTGTATGGAACAAATTTTCTCTGTTATATATTTTGTGTTTTGTTTTTGTTTTTGTTTTTTTCTAAAATAAGCCTGAATGTCTCTCCGGTTGCATGTCCGTCGCATTCAGTGCTGCAGCACTTTGATATTGAAAAATTTCCGCTCATCTGGAGGCATGTAGCTTTAATAAGTGAGCACAAGAGAAATATTTCATTATTTAGTATAAATCTGTGACCAAAATAAGCTCAACCATAATGAAGGTATTATGTAATTTATCTTTTAAGCAATATTTCCAGGTTTTCAATTACAAGAATATGATAATTTATCAGTTTTATTAAAGGCGTTAAAGTGACATTTATAATGCCCATTCAATTGTGTATAGTGAGTGAGCAGGTGAAAGTCAAAATAAGTTTACATTTTCACATTTAATTCCTTTCAATTTTATAATTTACTTTCGCATGAACGATTAATAACACACTTAGCTCAGTGAAATTTCTGGAAATTCCAGTTGAGTTATGAAAGAATTTCAAAATTTATGGTTTTAGACGATTGGACCTCGTGGAGTTTCCTTTTTATTCTCAAATGAGTTTTTTACTGTGTTTTTAAATTCTACTTTTTTAAATACATGTAATTTTTTACATGACAAATATCTTTCTATTAACTGACTGAGATCTTTGAAATTGATTGTACTTTTGAATATTTTGCGACTTTGTGAGATATTTATGAGTGTAAACTCCAGTGACAAAAGAGAAGAAAATGGAAAGTTATCTGTCCCTAGATAAATTAAGGATATTTCCTCCGCTCCCAACTATTTTATTAATGGTCTGAAGTTTCTTTTTGGCTTTTCTTTTATTTTAATTATTTAAAGTTTAGTGTAAAGATTGAATTGCCATGTGCATATTGAAATATTTAGAGTTTTTACTTGTTTATTTCTGTTGTTGTTTTTTTCCCCAATTTTAGTAATGCTGCTAACTTTTAATAAAACAGTTTTTTTCTGTCCATCTATTTATTGATTTCAATACATTAATGTGAATGTATGACCTATTTTTAGGGGACTGTAGGAAAGTTATAGTATGTAATTTCTAAAAATAACATTCATTTTTTTTTTGTCCAATGAATTTCAAATGGGTTGAAGGGTTAGTGTTAACTGTTATAATGTATGCCCCCTTTTAAAAGTTCAATTTCTAAGGTTTTCAACTTTCAAAGAAACGTGTACAAGGACACTTTCTAAGTTTAGAACATCTAATAATGGAACTAAAAACCGCAATTTTTTTATAACGAAGGATGAAATAAAAAACCGAAGTTTCAATATTTCTCCATAAATAGTTCCATTATTAACTTTCTTATATCAAATATTCTATAGGTTATTTATTCAGTCAGTCAGTTTGAATTGTTTAGATTGTATAGGCACTAATATATTCAAAAGTGTTTTTATTTGATTTTTTTTTTTTCCTAGTCTTGTATAAGAAATATAAAATGATAATCGTGGATTTTACAGACAGACAGATGTTAAAGTTTAAGTTTAATATGCTGTTTCCTGGCCGTTATAATGAATGCTGTATAACAAAAAGATTTTCTCAATAATATTTTTTTATTTTTTTTTTACATTGTTTTTTTCTGCTTGTTTTTTTGTACATGAGATTTTACATAACTCTACCTATCCATCTAGCTTACGGAATGTCAGTGGTTCTACTCACGTGCCCCGTTCATGCCTGAAATAATGCACAGAAGGGCACTTGAGGTCTTCCCCCACCAGTAAAGCTGGAACGCCGCCATATGACCTATAATGTTTCAGTGTGACATAAAACCCAATTCAACAAACAAACAAACATAACTTTACTATGTGGTCATTTAAAAGTGACACAGATTTTACATTTCAATGTAATGGACTGACAGAAGTTTTAACGGGTTGCACATGTACATGTTCATTGACAATAATTTTTAAAAATACCTAAGAGATTGTGATAAAAGGCTTAAGCATAAACAAAACGGACTACAAATGATTGTAAATGATACTTCAGTTTTGTTAGAATGATTTTTGGTAACTTAAATAGATAAAGAAATAGTAATCTGCATTAATGTAAAACAAAACAGACAAAATTTAGATTAAGAAATTGTAATGTGTGCCCATGTAAAGCACCCAATAAGAAATAGTAATTTTAAAGCAAAACAGACCAAATTTAGATGAAAAAATAGTAATCTGTGTAATTGTTGCGGAAAAAAAAGCCACCCAATTTAGATAAAATTTAGGTAACAAAATAGTAATATTTTAATTCAAAAGCAAAAAAGACTTAATTTAGATTGAGAAATAGTAATTTGTGTGTTGAAAAAGCAAACCAGAACAAATTTAAATGAAGAAATAGTAATTTGTGTAACTATATAGCAAAACACACCAAATTTAGATGAAGAAGTAATTTGTGTAAACGTAAAGCAAGGGAGACCTGATTTAAATGAAAAAAAATAGTAATTTGTGTTGTTGTAAAGCAAAACAGACTTGAATGAAGATTGAGAAATACTAATTTTGTGAAATTGTAAACAAATAAGGAAATTAATTTATGTAATTGTAAACAGGTTGAAGTTAGATCAAGGCTCATAAACTCATAAAAAATATGTAAGGAAAGTCTCGTATCAGATATTTTCATTTATTACCACTGTCATATTCTTATGACAGTTTACAGATTTATAATCTATTTTAGTATATTTTTTGTCACTAAATTAATGAGTGATTCCGACTGTGCCATCATAAATGAACAAAATGATGACTGGCATACATGTACATCCTCATTAGTGTTAGTAATCATAAGCAAATTACTGAAATTAGTAATTTTGTGTAATTGTAATTTAAAGAGATTGTAATTACGTAATTAAGTATGTTTACTAACAAAGTTTTTATTGTATACATCATTCTGTTGTATTGTGTTCACAAAGTAATTGTAAACTGCCGTTTTTAAAAACAAAATGAGCCGTGTCACGACAAAACCAACATAATGGGTTTGCGACCAGCATGGATCCAGACCAGCCTGCACATCCGCACAGTCTGATCAGGATCCATGCTGTTCGCTTACAAACCCTATAACAAGTAGAGAAACTGATAGCGAACAGCATGGATCCTGATCAGACTGCGCAGATGCGCAGGCTGGTCTGGATCCATGCTGGTCACAAACCCATTATGTTGGTTTTGTCGTGACACGGCTCAAATCTTTTGTATACATGTTAAATTAGACGTTGTATAATCCTGCATTGTGTTATTCTCTAGTATTTATTTTTTTTCAATATTTATATTTATTTCTACCATAAAATGGTACGTAGAAATGAAATATTGTAAATGAAGAAATATAGTGTGGAAAATTACTTAAGAAAACAGCCTAGATTTTATTTGATTTTATAGAAGAAAACAACAAGTTGGTTGTCATAGCGATAGATAGATTGTATGTTTTTTTCGTCTCGATATAATTTCTTTTGGTTGGAAAGCGGATAAATTGTGAAAAAAAGTGTGTTTGCTTTACTTGTGAGATGAAATTATACATGTAAATCGCTCGTGATCTCCAGTTATTACATTTCTAGCTTGACCAATAAAGAATAAGGAGAGCAACGTCTCATATTGTACTTGTGTCAGTGTCGGAGTCGGCATTGCCGTCACTCTTGCGTGCAAGTTGGTATCTCAAAAATTACTGAAGGTAATGGGTTGAAAATTCACACGCTTGTTCTCTGTGATTATCTTACTTGGTGGGCGCTTAGTTCGATAACTCTGAGTTACCTTTTTATAGAGTTATGCCCCTTTGATTACTGTCGAACACTGAGAATGGCCAAGCGAGCTGACATCATACTGACGGTCCTTGTGGCTATGGTATGGATGCTAACATCATCCTACCCACTGGATTACTTATATATGGAATCTTACAGTGACTCAAATTGAATACAGCAAAATCATTAAGATATGTGGGGCACTTTTTTGTGGTTTTCATGGACAAGTCAATCCATGAATATTGATAAGTTAGTCCACGATTTTTATTAAGATCTGTCAGAATTAAATTTTGTCTGCTGTAAGATTATTTTGCATTTTATTATTTGCATTTCAATCTTTTGCAAGAGAATAAAATAATAATAATAGACAAGCCATGAATTTAAGTCTGTGTTAGTTAAAAACTGATTCTCTGTTGGTTTTCAGTTGAGCTTTTGTTGGTCACAATTTAGCTTATGTTCGTAATCAACTTGGTCTGTGTTGGTTTGTGACTTGATTAACCACTGTATCTGTGTTGGTAATCAATTGAGCTTGTGCTGGTTATTAATTTAGCTTGTGTTGGTGATCAACTTGGTCTGTGTTGGTAAAATCAGTCTTTATTGCAAATTAACCAAGTCTGTGTTGGTTAGGAATTGAACTTGTGTTGGTCACAATTTAACTTGTGTTGAAAACTGAGAATGTTTTGGTAAAAAATGAGTTTTTCTTCATTTAAAAACTGTGTCTGTGTTTGTAATCAATTAAGCTTGTGTTAGTTATCAGTTTAGCTTGTACTGTTTATCAACATAATCTGTGTTGTTTATCAACTTGGTCTGTGTTGTTTATCAACTTGGTCTGTGTTGGTAATATACTGACTTTGTTTGTTTAAAACTGATTTTTTGTTGTGATGATTTACAACTAAGTCTGACAATTGAGCTTGTGTCAGTAATCATCTTAGTGTGTGTTGGTAATCAAACGAGTGTGTATTGGTAATTAGATGAGTTGTGTTGGTAATTTAAACTAAGTCTGAGTAAGTAAAGCAAATGAATGAACTGGTGTTAGTGTAATTGTTAGTGTTGGTCATAAATTTTGTGTTAAATATCAATTTCTGCATTGGTAATCTGAACAGTTTTTGGGTTGGTAGTTAACAAAAAAATCTTGATTAAATGAGTTCTGGTGTTGTAATCTACTTAAACAGTGTTGATGATCCACTTTAAACCTTTGTTTGAAATTTGTAGAATTTTTGCTGTCAATAAACATATAGAAAATAATAATAATAATAAAGTTTGTTTCAGTCAGAGTAGGTAATTCTGTGTTTGTGTTTGTAAAGTTCAGGTTCTGTGTTGATATTTTGCTGAACCGGTGTTGACAACCGAGGTCTTGTCGGTCAATTTTTCTGGTTTTCTGTGTCGGAAATTTTAACGTCACTGCTTGTTCCATGTGTTCATTGTGTTGTGAATTATATGAGCCGTGTCACGACAAAACCAACATAGTGCATGTGCGACCAGCATGGATCCAGACCAGCCTGCGCATCCGCGCAGTCTGATCAGGATCCATGCTGTTCGCTTACCAACCCTTTTACAAGTAGAGAAACTGATAGCGATCAGCATGGATCCTCATCAGACTGCTCGGATGCGCTGGTCTGGATCCATGCTGGTTGCAAATGCACTATGTTGGTTTTGTCGTGACGCGGCTCATATACATCTATTTATACTATTTATTGATTTTTTCCCCCAGTATTTATTAAATGTATATTTTTAACAGACTATAAGATGAAATTCTCTATAGTCAAAAAAAGTCTTTTTGTATGTGTGTGTGTTTTTTAAGAAATATTTATTATTGTTAAGTTATTGAATGTTACTGTGTGAACAAATTTTATTTGAAGCTTTTTTTTTTTTAAATCTGTGTTTGCTCCTATTTATAGTATTTAATAATTATTGAAAAATGTAAATATGAGTTTTGTTGACTGCTTTTGCTACAAAAATCTGATTTCATGTATATTTTTTATGAGACCATTTTTTTCTTTCAAGAAAGGCTGAACTTTTTGCCCCCAAGCATGTTAAAGCAGTACACATCCAGATTCATACTAATTTTCATAAAAATAAAATGTATTTCAAAGTTAAAAATTGTGAAGTGAACAAAGAAAGTAAATGAAACATTGCATTTACAACCCACGTAAGTTACCAAAAAAAAAAGGTCAAAATATGCAAAAATACCCCTTAATGCGTTAGTAACACAGTAAAAATAATTTATATGGTGATAAATACTGCATAGAACGATAAAAAAAGAGAACAAATTAAAGAACTTTTTTTTTCTTTGGAGGAGGTTATATAATACAACCATGTATATCAATTTTGCAGATGGGATATTTTTTTATCGCCTAGTGATTTTCTCTCAAAATGTGAAAATATGATCTAGATGGGGTGGTGCAACCTTTGTTTGCTGGAGAGGGATTGGACTTATATAGACATACGTTTAATTTGTCTGCAACTAATTGGATTTATTTATTAATAACCATGTATGAATATTATTATTATCATCAAAAACTGTTTTAAGTAGAAAAAGATTGGCTATTTTGTATATCAGACCGTAGGTGTTGTCTCGCAAAGGTCAAGGTCATATTACAAGGTCAAGTGACTAGCAAATTTTTTATGTCATTTACTCCACATGAGATTTTTAATAAAAACTTTGCTTATTGGTATATTATGAGATAAAACAATGTTTAGTTGTCTGTCTGTAAAATGTAGGGCATTGCTTATACCATCATGAAGAAATAATTGGATTTTTACGGACAAAAAAAAAGTCATTCCGCTTACTCCAAGGTGTTGGATAGACATAATATGCTTTGAAACTTTGGTAGTTTATTTCTAAATACAAAACAAACAATTAAAGAAATAGAGGATATTGAATGAGTGTAAGTTCAATACTGAATTTATTGCACGAGTTGAATAAATTTATTATGCGAGCCTCTGGCGAGCATAATATTATTTTATTCAACGAGTGCAATAAATTCAGTCATGAACTTACACGAATTTAATATTCTATTTATCACATACCCAAAATAAAGACCGTTTAAAGTGAAATAAGAGTCATTTTTCATTGACGCGTCTATAGTATAACGCTAACATTTAGCGCGTCTTTACACTGTGTTTGTATAACGCTAATGACGTCACGTCAAAATATATGCACAGCCGTGCAATACCATATTTACGGAGTCGCAAAATCGGCACGGATGTGTGATAAGTTGATTTATATTGTTTGTAATGTAATTCTAGGCCATTGGCTAAAATTCTGTACACAATATGATATCAAAATGGATGTACATCTGGATGTGTTACAAGTTATAATACAATGTATAAAACAATACCATAGCATATTCCACAATATAGAACATTGTACAACAAGGTAGAGAATAATACATGGTGCATAGCCCTTAATCCTAGTACATAATTATAGCCATCAATCATACTACATAGCCATCAATTTTCAAGTTCAGTAAATGAAATACATTGTACTATACAAATAAAAAACTACTAATACATGGAAAAAAACACTTTTGTTTACATTTGCGTATTTTTCTGGAGAAGAAGCTATTGTAATTTTCTATCATTACAAAATGCAATAGGATTTTATGATTTTTCAGTAAATTATGCTTCGGATAAACTAAAGGATTTTAATATGATTTTTCAGTACATTATGCCTCACAAACAAAAATTTTTTTCACTTTTTTTTAGAAAGGGCAAACATGAAGATATGAATATAATGTTTAAATAATTGTTTTTTAAAGTGTAACTGATTGATACCTGTAGAAAGTGAGCAATAAATATGAAATAATTTGTCATAAAAGTTTGTCATAAAATTGGCCAATGGCCAATGAGTAACTTATTGGATACTATAAAAGTACATCAAAATTAAAAAGCTTTTGCGAAATAAGAATAAAAGCATTTCTGAGGCAAAATGGGCCTTTAAGAAGCATACAAAAACCCTTTCCAAATACTTATTTATAATCTTTGAAAAGAAATATTTTTTAATAAATTTTCTATACCTCACTATTTATGTAAGACATATGTATTGAATTCCTACTCAAGTTCAGTAAATGATTTGTATGAGACATTTATAGGCTTTTGTAAGTTTTACCATTGAAAAAATATTTTTAATGAATTTTCTAGAATGCACTATTTTGAAACTATCACTTCTTATAAAACGAAGATACTCTATTTGATTTTAATGAAATTTAGATGTTGCTATGGGGTACTTGTTCGTATTATCTTTCCCTTTTAAGGAGAAACTCACACATTTTAAGTATTAGATATATTTATATAATTAAGTTATTGCTTTTTCCTAAGAATATTGTTTTTGTGTTTACATGTGTATTTTCTCTTAAAGAGAAATTTATTGGTTAAGTGTGCATAGGAATAAAAGATTTGTCATGCATTTGTTTATTCTAAAACCTTTAAGGTTCTGCAGCCAAATCATAGCTTATAGACATAATAGTTCGCAAACTTAATCTCTTATCAAATATATATTTTATATTCATATATAAATATATTATTATTTTGTAAGAAAGAATTCAATTGACCAAAGAAACTCTTTCAAGAATCAATTGAATTGACAAAGATTTTTTTTTAACTCTTGGTCAAAGAGATACTTTATTTGGAAAGCATTCTATACACAATGATTGTCATGGTCACAGAGGCACTTTATTTAGAAAGCGTTTAACTGACAAAGATTATTTACTCTTGGACATAGAGATGCTTTAAGTAGAAATGATAAAGCTGACAACGATTTTGATACTCTTGGTCATAGAGGCCACTTTATTTAGAAAACATTTAATTGACATAGGTTTTTTACTCTTGGTCATAGAAATGCCTTATTTTAGAAATCATTTGGTTAACAATGATTTTGATACTTTTGGTTATTCAATTGCCCCAAAGATTCTTTTTGCTTGTTCCCGGTCATTTAAAGAAGGGCTTATTTGATCTTTGTAAGTTAATAAAAAGCACACAAAATATATTAAACCCTGTGAACTTTGTGTAGAAATGTCCAGTATGAAAGGTTGATCCTCAATAAATTTCTGAACATTTGGTTTATTTTCCAACAAGCTTTATCTTGGGATGTAAGCACCTTAACATATGGTTTTTTTATATGGAATTGCCAAAAGCCATTTTCCATTATTTATTACCAAAGGCTTAGTGGTTGTTGTATATCTTGAAGTGTTAACTCGTTGAATGTGGCATGCTAGGTTCCTTAACCTATTTTTAAAAATAATAAACAGTGCTAGATTTTTTGGACTTTTGATAATAAAGAATTACGTTGATTAAAACATAAAGAGTGTTTTTAAATTTGTTTTTCTTTGTTTTCTTTGTTTAATTTCCGTTAAAATATTTGAATTTTAAGCTTTGTTTTGAGAATCAATTCTTGGGCAAATTGAATTAAAACACCTTCCTGGAGTAAACAAATTCTGGAAAACATCGAGAATCCTAGAATAGTCATATTAGTGCGTTTTTTACAGGGTCGTGACTGTTCCAGGAGAGAGGTTTGTAGAGCATGTTCCAAAGAAACTGGCGGAAGAGCGGCAACAGACATTTTGATGTGTCACCACTAGAACTGCTTCGTTGGTGGTTCTTTGTAAGAACCTATGAGTACCTGCAATAATTTATGGATGTGAAGTATGGGGTCGTCGCCCGCCTGTAAAAGTTGACAGAGGCCCCCTTGTCTTATATGCTATACTTACACCTGAAGGTTTTGAAATATTTTTCCAGATTAAACATTAATATAAACTGTAACCATTTTCGTACCATTTACTCTTTTGACAGTCTAAAATAACCTTAGTTGTTCTGCACAATTACAATTAATTATTAATTAATTAATTATTGCTTTTCGTGCATGTATGACTTTCTAAAGACGGGGGAATGAAATGGGTATTCAATTTTTTTCCGGGCTTTGTAAATTTTTGATCCCCTTTGAAAAATAACACAATTTTTTAAGGGGCCCCCCTATTTGGTTAAAGGTGTCTCCCTAAACCGGGAGATCAGGGGTTTCAAAGCGAAATATGGGGTAAACAACCGGGTTTTTCTTCATATGGTACGGGGTTTTTTCCGGGAAAGGGGGTCTCGAAAGGATTAATATAATTTTGTAAGAAATTTTGTTTCGTAATTGAACTTTAATAAATATGTTTAAACCAACACAAATATTCTTCGATGGATCAGTACCAAATTTAGTCCGTATTTTTATGCATTTGATATTTTGACCTAGTTTAGAAGCCAAAATGACATGACAACACAGAAAGAGTTATGGCCCTTGAATTTACAAAAAAGAGTATACATGTATGTAGCCCGTGTTTTTACTGTTCACTTTTGGATTTTTACAAACTTTGTCAAGATATGAATTGATTGGAGATCTCTGGACATAAATTTATCCAGGCACTTTGGAGTTACATTCCCGGCATTAAAGAAACTTAACAGAGGTCCAAAATCCTAAAAGCATGAAATTTGAATACCTTACAAAGAACAGACTTAGACTGATTTGAGTGACAAGCGTTGCAACGCTTTTCAATTTTGGGTCATTTTTCACTACTTGAATAATTATCCCGGAAAACAGAGAGTGCGAATGATCCAGAATTTTGCATACAAGTCATTTCCCTAGACCTACATGAAATGGAACACAATCTCAAAAAAAAAATAGTTCCAGTCCCGTCATGTTAAAAAGATTCAGTGGAGTCCCTTTAATAAGATGTTAAGGACCTACTAGTTCATGATGTCATTGGACATATAGAGGATATTTGTTTGTTTTACATATAAGATCGAAATATATACTAGTATTTCACTGATAGGACCCCAGCTGCATTTTTTTCTCAAGTGGTATAGCCTCGAGTGAAAATATAATAGCTAGTGGCATCACAGGCAAGCGGTGCGTGGCTTGGATAGTATATATGTACATGACCACGCCCACTTATTTTCATTTTTTTTTTTTCTTTTTCACTTATAAAATATTTTTTCATTCAAAATATTTTTAAAACATCTTATTTTCAATAAAACAAAGTTATATTTAAGTATATATGGAAAAAATTGTTGTTTTATTGAAAATAAGATGAATAAGAGAATATCGAAATAAAATTGTACCTATACTGTAATGGTAACATCGCAAGTCATCGCAAGTCTACGCATATGACGTAACGTCAAAATTCATGCACGGTCCTGCACGGGTATGTTCTGAAGAAATTGAAATAAGGCGACATTTTAAATGTAAAATGCATGTTTGTCACCGCCCCTCTTAAAGATTTATGCATATTTATTATTTAAACCTGACAATAGTTCTTAAAATATTAAGTCTTTAATAAACAAAAAATAAGTTTGTCGCGCATGCAGATGCTTTTATTTTCATCACAACCAAAATCGTCCGCCTGAAAATCGATTGACATGTAAATACAGACATTATTCGAATGTTTATGCATGAAATGAGATGATCCCGCCCTATTTTACTTAAACATAAATACTTCACGCGTGAAAAGACGAGATTAAAACCTTTTAGGTATTAGATCACTAAAATATAACACCGGTTTTTTTTCATGTTGACTCAATTTGGCGGCAATATTTCTCTGTTATTATCCGAATTAACTCCACCGTTGATTGAGGAAGCTAATATTGGCCCGGACGCTGCCATGGCAACCATTCTTTATTGAAATATATTTCTTCTCTCATACTGTTTTAAAGGTCTATGGGGTATTTCTAAATTGACTCCATGAATAATTTACAGGAATGGCGTACGGTATGGTTTTCTGAATTTTCTAGGAGAAATATAAAACTTTGGGAAAGAGCTCCTACCACGCTGCATTGAAAGTTTTGTCGGAGAAAACTTAAAACTTTCAAAGATGAGAAGGAAACATGTACAATCGATGGACTAATTATTTTCACATCAGTGACAACAAAAAATTAATAGGGCAAAAAAATCTCGGATTTGTTCCCATCCATCCCAATATAGACGAAATTTCTCTTCCTAAAAAGTGCCAGTGTCGTAGTTTGAGATCATCAATAAATAAACTCTTTTTTTTCTTGGTTAATTTTTTCCAGATTAAAAAAAATATGTTCTTCATTGAACGTCATTAGAAGAAATAAAAGTACAATTTAGTTCCTATTTTTTTTTCCGAAATGAAAATTTCATTAAAACTCTTAGAGGGAAAAAATGATAAAAGAAATTAATATAAATAATATAGTAAATATACCCATGTAATGTATTAAAGCTGAAAATAAAAAGAGGATATTCAAGTTTTTTTTCTATAAATACATGCTTGATTTTTCATCGCGTGGTATGAAATATGATAATTTTCATGTCACAAGATGAAAATAAATCATGTATTTATAGAAAAAACTTGAATTTTCTGTTTATTATATACATTTTTCTCCTTTTTGTGATATGACAAAAGATTTTCCCTTAAATTTTGTGTACTGGCAGAATTAAGAAGAAAGTAGTCCGGCAAGACACCAGTGAAAATACGGAAAATATGTTTCACTGCAGTGAAAAATAAGTTTTTACAGAGAAAATACGGAAAATGAAAATACGCATTTTATTTCATCAATATGTATCAATATTTAATTTATAAGTATATAATAAATATATTTATATATATGGCGATAATAAACGCAAGCTAATAAATTACCTTATGTATAAGGTTCCCTTTTAAATACCACACTTTAAGGTATATCTGCTGGTTTCAATTGAATAAAAAATATATGAGCCGCGTCATGACAAAACCAGCAAAATGGGTTTGCGACAAGCATGGATCCAGACCAGCCTGCGCAGTCTGATCAGGATCCATGCTGTTCGCTTACATACTCTATAACAAGTAGAGAAACTGATAGCGAACAGCATGGATCCTGATCAGACTGCGCGAATGCGCAGGCTGGTCTGGATCCATGCTGGTCGCAAACCCACTATATTGGTTTTGTCATGGCGCGGCTCAATTATATGAAAAAAACAATGAAGTGACAGAACGCCCATCCGGATATAAATAGTCAGTAAATAGGTAAAAATAAAAATTAGTTTACATTTCGCCAGAATTGTATTCAATTTTATATTTAACTATGAAACACTAGTATATAATCCACAAAATGTACTGAAAATTTCTTTATAACATACCAGTGCCGATTTTACGACTCCGTAAAAATAGTATTGCACGACCGTGCATAAATTTTGATGTGACGTCATTTGCATTAAGACCATAGCGTTAAGACGCGCTAAATGTAAGCGCTAAACTATAGGCGCGTCAATGAAAAATGGTTCTTTTTCACTTCAAACGGTCTTTTATATTTGGTATGAGGTAAATAGAATATTAAATTCGTGTAAGTTCATTACTGAATTTATTGGCCTCGTTGAATAAACTATTATAATGCTCGCAAGAGGCTCGCATAATATAATTTTATTCAACTCGTTCAATAAATTCAGTGTTAAACTTACACGCATTCAATATCCTCTATATTATGTATCGGTAACGTTCAATTCTTAAAAAGTAAAGGACAGGCCTTTTACCTTTTTACGATTTAGGTAATTTTAATGTTGTATTAAAAAAAAAAAAAAAACAAACAAACATGTTTCATAATTCATTTTTGGTCAGTCACCATTTTAATAGCCAATCTTTTGAAATATTGTACTAATTCAGCTCAACTTGACAGCGAATAAAAAAGAGCATAATGTCACTTTAAAGCTTCTTTGAATGTAAAATATATATTTATATAAATATTTTTTTTTGCTATCGTAATTGTATACAGCATGATGAACTGCATATACTTTTGGTCACCTTTTTCCCGATACCCTCAAAACGATCCTGCCCCTCAACTAAATACATGTATATACAACTTCTTTTTGCCTCTCATTAGCCATAAATACAGCAAATTAGCCTAATAATCGATCAATACACTGCAGTGAATAAAAAAGAGAAGTGCACACAATTTTGATTTAATTTAGTAATTAGTTGTATTTTATGAATCTCGCGCCATCCCAAACTTCTGTGCTCCATAGATAAAGACACATTTTTTGCCGTTGTTGTATCTTGGCAGTGTTCTATATAAAACATGTTTGTTATTACAGGAGATATTTTACATAAGCTATTTCTATCTTAAATGATTAGAGATTTGTGCTGAAGATTTCACGGACAAAATCTAGCATCACATATATACATTTGTACCTTAAATGACATTAAATTACCTAAAGAGACGTGACAGTCAAATAGTTTTCACGGCTGATCTTTAACTTTTAAAAAGGGAGAATGACTCTTTAAAACATGTTTTAGCCAACATCGGGGCCAATTTCAAACCTGGGCACGATTTCTGTAATTTTGATAAGGGTCACTTTTTTATAAAAGACTGTTGTAAGAAAAGGCCCACTGGCCAATTTCAATCGATATGGATGTTTTTATGTACTTTTTTATAAAAGGCATAAAAGAAAAAAATTTCATATTTAAAATTATTTTTCGATTTAGCCTAACAGCAAAACTAAAAAAACCCAAAAAAATAGTGTAGTGTTTTATTTGGGGTGGGTTGGGGCATGATTATATATAATGTCCTTAAATGTCCAAGGAAAACAACCAAATACTGCTTTGTGTTGCATTTTGTTATAAGCTCAGGCTAAATATATCCCCACAAAATCTTTGCGTTTCAAAGGGCCCCATTATTCCCAAAATTGTTTCTAATAATTTTAATTTCTCATTTTTGGCTTTAAATTATGTTCAAAATATTTATTTAAAATAATACCCAATTAAAATTTAAATCAACTTTTCTTCCTGTTACTTTTTTGAATTGTAAAATAAGTTTGCATAAGTACTTTTGGGTGCTGGAATTTTCAAATATTACTTTGAACCCCTCTAGACGCTTTAAACCCTGTACTTCTCAGTATAGAAAAAATCGTTAACAGTAACTGTACAGGTACTTTTAAATCAAATTGTCGCTGCACCCAAACAACAACAACAACAAAAAACAAAGAAAAACATAAGTACATTTTATAAATTTCTGGAGGAGGAATGGAGGGAGTCAGTTTGAACAGCATCTATTGATGTTCGAGGGTGTATAGAAGAATCGTTTTCTCTTTAATATCTAATACATAATGTCGAATTTGCTTGCAAGTAAATGTATTTATGTTTTCTTACTTAAGGTAGTGTAAAGTAAACTGTCAAATTTGGCAATTCAGAATGTTGTTTTTTAACACTTGTTGATTTGATATATAGTAATGTCCTTGATGTCCAAGAGAGAAAAAACAACAAACGCGTGCTCTGTCGTCTGCTACTTTATCGTCTGCCTGAACGTCTGCTGCAGGCGGTGTAAATATATCTTTCACGTCACTGACACTTTGTCGTTATCAACGATCGAGGCATGTGTCCCCAAAATTACTTCGTGAATAATTGATAACAGAAGATAGAAGTTTCCATGTTTTAGGCGCTGGTAAATTTGTCAAATATTGATTCTTACGAGGAAAAACCCGAATCTTGAAAATACCAACTTAAGCATTGCCTACATTAATCATTCCTGTGGTTTTTTGTTGTAGTTGTAAAAAAAAAAGTTTCCTAAGAAATACTTTCTGGTGCTGTAACTTTTCTAATATTGAGAATCAAGTGCTTGAATCCCCCTGCGACAGTTACTCTGTCACATTCGTCGCACGTGATGTAAATCGTGTAACAGTACGTGTGAGGTAATTAGTGTAAATCAAAGTGTGCATAACTTGACTTTACATGTATAAGAATGTGAAAAAAGAGAATATTAAAAGAAGAGAAGAAAAGAGAAGAGAAGAGAAGAGAAGAGAAGAGCAGAGCAGAGCAGAGAAGAGGTGAGAAGAGCAGGGAAGAGAAGAGAAGTTATTATATGAGAAGTTTACATTCAGTTTTAAGGAAAAACATAAATAGAATTGGGGATAGCGGGTTCAAGAAAGAACTAACCGTAAGATATTCTCGATATAGAATTTACTAAATATTAGATCTGCCCGATGTAAGATTCCCTAAATGTTCGAGTTGTCAGATGTAAGATTCACTAAACGTTAGATTTGCCAGACGTAAGATTCACTAAACGTTAGATTTGCCAGTTGTAAGATTCACTTAACGTTAGATTTGCCAGTTGTAAGATTCACTTAACGTTAGATTTGCCAGACGTAAGATTCACTTAACGTTAGATTTGCCAGTTGTAAGATTCACTAAACGTTAGATTTGCCAGACGTAAGATTCACTTAACGTTAGAGTTGCCAGATGTAAGATTCACAAAACGTTAGATTTGCCAGACGTAAGATTCACTAAACGTTAGATTTGCCAGCGTAAGATTCACTAAACGTTAGATTTTGCCAGGCGTAAGATTCACCAAACGTTAGATTTGCCAGATGTAAGATTCACTAAACGTTAGATTTGCCAGATGTAAGATTCACTAAACGTTAGATTTGCCAGACGTAAGATTCACTTAACGTTAGATTTGCCAGTTGTAAGATTCACTAAACGTTAGATTTGCCAGACGTAAGATTCACTTAACGTTAGATTTGCCAGACGTAAGATTCACTTAACGTTAGATTTGCCAGTTGTAAGATTCACTAAACGTTAGATTTGCCAGATGTAAGATTCACTTAACGTTAGATTTGCCAGACGTAAGATTCACTTAACGTTAGATTTGCCAGTTGTAAGATTCACTAAACGTTAGATTTGCCAGACGTAAGATTCACTTAACGTTAGAGTTGCCAGATGTAAGATTCACAAAACGTTAGATTTGCCAGACGTAAGATTCACTAAACGTTAGATTTGCCAGGCGTAAGATTCACTAAACGTTAGATTTGCCAGGCGTAAGATTCACCAAACGTTAGATTTGCCAGATGTAAGATTCACAAAACGTTAGATTTGCCAGATGTAAGATTCACTAAACGTTAGATTTGCCAGACGTGAGATGTAAGATTATCTGAACGTTAGATTTGCCTGACGTAATGTTCACTATACGTTAGATTTGCCAAACGTAAGATTCACTAAACGTTAGATTTGCCAGACGTAATATTCACTAAACGTTAGATTTGCCTGACGTAAGATTCACTAAACGTTAGATTTGCCAGATGTAAGATTCACTAAACGTTAGATTTGCCAGACGTAAGATTCACTAAACGTTAGATTTGCCAGACGTAAGATTCACAAAACGTTAGATTTGCCAGACGTAAGATTCACTAAACGTTATATTTGCCAGACGTAATATTCACTAAACGTTATATTTGCCAGACGTAAGATTCACTAAACGTTAGATTTGCCAGACGTAATATTCACTAAACGTTATATTTGCCAGATGTAAGATTCACTAAACGTTATATTTGCCAGACGTAATATTCACTAAACGTTAGATTTGCCAGATGTAAGATTCACTAAACGTTAGATTTGCCAGACGTAAGATTCACTAAACGTTAGATGCTAGACGTAAGATTCACTAAACGTTATATTTGCTAGACGTAATATTCACTAAACGTTATATTTGCCAGATGTAAGATTCACTAAACGTTAGATTTGCCAGACGTAAGATTCACTAAACGTTAGATTTGCCAGATGTAAGATTCACTAAACGTTAGATTTGCCAGACGTTAGATTCACTAAACGTTAGATTTGCAAGACGTAAGATCCACTAAACGTTAGATTTGCCAGATGTAAGATTCACTAAACGTTAGATTTGCCAGACGTAAGATTCACTAAACGTTAGATTTGCCAGACGTAAGATTCTCTTAACGTTAGATTTGCCAGATGTTAGATTCACTAAACGTTAGATTTGCCAGATGTAAGATTCACTAAACGTTAGATTTGCCAGATGTAAGATTCACTAAACGTTAGATTTGCCAGATGTTAGATTCACTAAACGTTAGATTTGCCAGGCGTAATATTCACTAAACGTTAGATTTGCCAGACGTAAGATTCACTAAACGTTAGATTTGCCAGACGTAAGATTCTCTTAACGTTAGATTTGCCAGACGTAAGATTCACTAAACGTTAGATTTGCCAGATGTTAGATTCACTAAACGTTAGATTTGCCAGACGTAAGATTCACTAAACGTTAGATTTGCCAGACGTAAGATTCCACTAAACGTTAGATTTGCCAGACGTAAGATTCACTAAACGTTAGATTTGCCAGACGTAAGATTCTCTTAACGTTAGATTTGCCAGACGTAAGATTCACAAAACGTTAGATTTGCCAGATGTTAGATTCACTAAACGTTAGATTTGCCAGATGTAAGATTCACTAAACGTTAGATTTGCCAGATGTAATATTTACTAAACGTTAGATTTGCCAAACGTAATATTCACTAAACGTTAGATTTGCCAGACGTAAGATTCTCTTAACGTTAGATTTGCCAGATGTAAGATTCACTAAACGTTAGATTTGCCAGATGTAAGATTCTCTTAACGTTAGATTTGCCAGTTGTAAGATTCACTAAACGTTAGATTTGCCAGACGTAAGATTCACTAAACGTTAGATTTGCCAGGCGTAAGATTCACTAAACGTTAGATTTGCCAGTTGTAAGATTCACTAAACGTTAGATTTGCCAGATGTAATATTCCCTAAACGTTAGATTTGCCAGATGTAAGATTCACTAAACGTTAGATTTGCCAGATGTAAGATTCACTAAACGTTAGATTTGCCAGATGTAATATTCCCTAAACGTTATATTTGCCAGACGTAAGATTCACTAAACGTTAGATTTGCCAGATGTTAGATTCACTAAACGTTAGATTTGCCAGATGTTAGATTCACTAAACGTTAGATTTGCCAGATGTAAGATTCACTAAACGTTAGATTTGCCAGACGTAAGATTCTCTTAACGTTAGATTTGCCAGACGTAAGATTCACTAAACGTTAGATTTGCCAGATGTTAGATTCACTAAACGTTAGATTTGCCAGATGTAAGATTCACTAAACGTTAGATTTGCCAGATGTTAGATTCACTAAACGTTAGATTTGCCAGACGTAAGATTCACTAAACGTTAGATTTGCCAGACGTTAGATTCTCTTAACGTTAGATTTGCCAGACGTAAGATTCACAAAACGTTAGATTTGCCAGATGTAAGATTCACTAAACGTTATATTTGCCAGATGTAAGATTCACTAAACGTTAGATTTGCCAGATGTAAGATTCACTAAACGTTAGATTTGCCAGATGTTAGATTCACTAAACGTTAGATTTGCCAGACGTAAGATTCACTAAACGTTAGATTTGCCAGACGTAAGATTCTCTTAACGTTAGATTTGCCAGACGTAAGATTCACAAAAACGTTAGATTTGCCAGATGTTAGATTCACTAAACGTTAGATTTGCCAGATGTAAGATTCACTAAACGTTAGATTTGCCAGATGTAAGATTCACTAAACGTTAGATTTGCCAGGCGTAAGATTCACTAAACGTTAGATTTGCCAGATGTAAGATTCACTAAACGTTAGATTTGCCAGATGTAAGATTCTCTTAACGTTAGATTTGCCAGACGTAAGATTCTCTTAACGTTAGATTTGCCAGTTGTAAGATTCACTAAACGTTAGATTTGCCAGACGTAAGATTCACTAAACGTTAGATTTGCCAGATGTAAGATTCACTAAACGTTAGATTTGCCAGATGTAAGATTCACTAAACGTTAGATTTGCCAGACGTAAGATTCACTAAACGTTAGATTTGCCAGATGTAAGATTCACTAAACGTTAGATTTGCCAGACGTAAGATTCACTAAACGTTAGATTTGCCAGACGTAAGATTCACTAAACGTTAGATTTGCCAGATGTAAGATTCTCTTAACGTTAGATTTGCCAGACGTAAGATTCTCTTAACGTTAGATTTGCCAAACGTAAGATTCACTAAACGTTAGATTTGCCAGACGTAAGATTCACTAAACGTTATATTTGCCAGATGTAAGATTCACCAAACGTTAGATTTGCCAGACGTAAGATTCACTAAACGTTAGATTTGCCAACTGTAAGATTCACTAAACGTTAGATTTGCCAAACGTAAGATTCACTAAACGTTAGATTTGCCAGACGTAAGATTCACTAAACGTTAGATTTGCCAAACGTAATATTCACTAAACGTTAGATTTGCCAAACGTAAGATTCACTAAACGTTAGATTTGCCAGATGTAAGATTCACTAAACGTTAGATTTGCCAGACGTAAGATTCACTAAACGTTAGATTTGCCAGACGTAAGATTCACTAAACGTTAGATTTGCCAGACGTAAGATTCACTAAACGTTAGACTGCCAGATGTAAGATTCACTATACGTTAGAGTTGCAAGACGGAAGATTCACTAAACGTTAGATTTGCCAAACGTAAGATTCACTAAACGTTATATTTGCTAGACGTAATATTCACTAAACGTTAGATTTGCCGGACGTTAGATTCGGTTAACGTTAAATTTTAAAGTGGATTGGTCTACAATTAATTGGCACACTTTTCATAAATATTTCAAATATCTATAAAATGCAATAAAAATGAATCATTTAAATATTCTTATTAAATATTTCTTGAGAAAAAACAATTTTGATTATAGTATAGTGATTTAGTATTTATATGAAAAATAATATTTTATTCTAGAACAATTAATTATCTAGTATTATATAAAACAGTTTTTTCCAACACAACCTTATATGAGCCGTGTCATGACAAAACCAACATAATGGGTTTGCGACCGCGCAGTCTGATCAGGATCCATGCTGTTCGCTATCTGTTTCTCTACTTGTAATAGGGTTTGTAAGCGAACAGCATGGATCCTGATCAGACTGCGCGGATGCGCAGGCTGGTCTGGATCCATGCTGGTCGCAAACGCATTATGTTGGTTTTGTCATGACACAGCTCATATATTCTCTCATACTTTCTTGTCTCATATGATATTTAATTACTTTCAACATGGTATATTAAGGAACGAAAGTTGAGAAAATCAAGAACTGTATGAAAATAACATTTTCTTCAATCTAGAAACGTGAGAATCCGTCCCTTGTCGCATCTTCTCGGCCCTTTCCTTCGAACTTTAAATTATTGATCAATCTCCTACGCAGTGATCTCCCCTTATCAGTACAATCTGCCAAGGGAGGTAATCACTGTGAGGAGTTTTATTATTGATAATAGCGAAGATGTTCCGATTGAATTCGTCCCTATTCCAAATGCGGAAGATTTCCTACTCTGTCCTTGACCATTTATAGAAGAGAAGTAGAGAAATAGGTATATGGAAACCATTTTAAAGCAGCATGTCTCCATATTCATGCTACATTATAATTGTTATGAACAATTTGAAAATGTTCTTAAAAATCAAATATTATAAAGTGAACAATGAAAATAATCTACGCATTCTAAACGCACTAATTAACGAAATAAATAACAAAAAGGAGGTTAAAATATGCAAAAATTAGCACTTACTGCGTTAGTCACGCAAAAGAAGAATGTTCGACAACTCCTGCAAAATCAGTCACTAGTCCCACATAACATGTGTACAAATTCTTACTTCAATCTTGAATATTTTTACTTTTCTCAAAATCTATATTTTTCTCACTTTTGATTTTCTTGAAATAGTTTTCTTCATCTAGAGGCATGCAGTTATAAAGGCAAAATCAATAATGCCGAATTATCAGTACCAAATACTGAAATAAATAGGGTAGATATATACCTATTTGTGTGGTATATATCAAGCTTCCTTTCTCTCTTACTATAGGTTTATTTTCTGTCCGAAAAAGAAAACAAAACACAAGTGATGACCGTTTGCAAAAAAAAAAAAATAATCTAGGAATCTAGGAACATAACAAAATACAAGCCATTTAATATTCAGGCAAAAACATCAAACAAACAAGTACAAAAATTGTACATGGTCGTCTAAGTTACTGTATGCACTTTATACCGAGCGGTTTTACTATTAATGGCACAGTATGCCTCGGAATAGCTTTTAATTCTATTTCTTAAAAACATTATATTTTTATTACTTTTATTCTTTCCAAACAGTTACTCATTGACCAATTAGCTGAACCATATTTTTATTTGTTACATTTTTGGCAATTATTACAGTTATAGTGATTAAGTATTTTGTATGGAAGTCAAAATACTTCTTTGTTTACATTTAACTTCTTTCATGATAAATTATTTCAAATTTATCGATATACAAGCATCTAACATGCTCTTAAACCATTAATTAAACGTTATTAATGTTTACCCTTTCTAAGGAAGTAAAAAAAATATTCGTTTCTGAGGCATAATGAGAACGGTTCAAGTTTTAAACTTTTCTTCCAGATCCACATTCAAGCTCGAGGCATAACTTTAATTTGCTGGAAGCGTCTTGTAAATTTTTTTTTAAATATTAAGAATTAGAGGAAAATGAAAATTCAGGCGTTAAAATTTAATTCTTATTAAAGCGTCAGAGTTTGGCGGCACAGTTTTCTCGCGTTTGTAATTAAAATACATGTACCTCAACTTCTTCTGGCTATAAAATGACTAATTAAAAAAAGAAAGGTTTTAATTGACTGATTTTTTTACCGTAGGGAGGCATCATTTGCATCTAATTCAATATAGTTTAGTTCACTTTCCGGTTTAGGATCAATTTCCACGTATAAAAATATTTAAAAAAAAAAGAAGTTTAAAGTGAAAAGTAAGAAAAGATTATATTTAAACACAAATTGAAACTTTGTTTTTCGCCCAAAAGCATATTCGTACGGTGTGCTATAAGTGCCATTAGACTGATTTCATGACGCCACAGCGTTTTCATGTTTACATCTCGAAAAAAATTTGTTACCACATTTGCCAAATAAGTAAAACCACGTGTAAAAGAAAAAGCACTTATTTACGAAATCTTTTTAAAAAAAATCATATTAAAATAAAACAACACTGAACACCTTTAACTCTGCTGGAACTAAAAGTGATAAACATTTTCCCCCATTGATTACCATTTTCCCCTAGTGATTACCATTCCCCTGGCAGTAATTACCATTTACCCCAGTGATAACCATTTACCCCGGTGATTGCCATTTACCCCAGTGATTACCATTTGCCACCAGTGATGACCATTTACCTCCTAGTGATTACCATTTGCCACCAGTGATGGCCATTTACCTCCAGTGATTACCATTTGCCACCAGTGATAACCATTTGCCACCAGTGATTACCATGTGACACCAGTGATTACCATTTGCCACCAGTGATTATCATTTGCCACCAGTGATTATCATTTGCCAACAGTGATTACCATTTGCCACCAGTGATTACCATTTGCCACCAGTGATTACCATGTGACACCAGTGATTACAATTTGCCACCAGTGATTACCATTTACCACCAGTGATTATCATTTACCACCAGTGATTATCATTTGCCACCAGTGATTACCATTTACCACCAGTGATTATCATTTGCCACCAGTGATGACCATTTGCCACCAGTGATTATCATTTGCCACCAGTGATGACCATTTGCCCCATTGATTATCATTTGCCACCAGTGATTATCATTTTTTCCTCCTAGTGATTACCATTTACCCCTAGTGATTACCATTTACCCCCAGTGATTACCATCTGCCATCAGTGATGACTATTTTCCCCCATTGATTACGATTCCCCCCAGTGGATACCATATACCCCCCTGATTACCATTCCCCAAGTTTTACCATTTACCCCCCCCCCCATGATTGCCATTTACCTCCAGTGATTACCCTTTACCCAAGTGATTACATTTGCGACCTGTGATGACTATTTGCCCCCATTGATAACCATTTGCACCAGTGATTATTTACCCCAGTGATTACCATTTTGCCCCAGTGATTACCATTTCCCAAGTTATTACCATTTCCCCCCCCCCCATGATTACCATTTCCCCCAGTGATTTACCATTTACCCCCCCCCCCCCGTTATTACCATTTATACCCAGTGATTACCATTTACCCCCGTGATTACCATTTGCCACCTGTGATGACCATTTGCCCCCATTGATCACCATTTACCCCCCCCCCCGTGATTACCATTTACCCCCAGTGATTACCATTTGCCACCAGTGATTACCATTTTCTGCTAGTGATTACCATCATTTACCCCCCAGTGAGTACCATTCTCTGTACCTCTGTTCTGTTCTGGTATGTACAGAAGTTATCAGTTCATCGCGAAAGTGAAGGCAACTAGTTCTGGTAAAATGCTTGGCAGCTTGCACAGGAAAGATGTTGTGGCTGAACTGTGCTCTGGTAAATTCAATGTGGCTTTCTGTCGTGATTCGGAGTGAAAATTACCATGTATATGTAAATACTTATATACATATACATATATTCCATATCTATCAGGGTGTTTTTCCCTTCTATTTGTCAAGACCAAGAGCGTGACGACGGCTTGCAATTAAAGCCGTGGGTGAACATAGTTTTTGGATAAAAATGCACGGCTGAAAATATTAATTATACCCCTTCCCCAACCCCAACGCACAAACCACCCTCTCTCTTTCGCATATGTATTTTTAAATATTGAACAGATTTTCTTTAAATAAAATGCATGCACACCTTAATAAAGAAAACACTTTCCTCGGCTGTGACCGACTTTATATGAAGTATCTCTGATATTCCATATTCTTTTCCCAAATGATTCACACGATAATGGATTCTTACAAAAGTTCTTTCTTTAAAGGGACACCACCGAGGTTTTTTGACATGATGGGAATGAAAACATTTTTTTCCAGATAAATATACCATTTGATGTAGGTTGAGACCATTAATCTTTGTGCAAAATTTCAGATCATTTGCGCACTTCGTTTTTCCAGAATAATTATTCAAATTGTAAAAAAATGACACAAAATGAAAAGCGTTTAAACGCTTTTAAGCGTTTAAACGCTTTTCACTCAAATCGGGCTAAAGAAAAGCATAAAAATACGATTTTCAATTTATTTCAAAGTATATATCTTAACTATCTTTGCATATATTTCTGTTTAAAGTGCCCCAGCTCATTTATGTAAGAAATTCTAATGTTATTTTTTTTTAGGCTTTTAAACCTCAGTGGAGTCCTTTTAAATGTACAAATGTATAGATTTATGCGTTTTATATAAAGAATATATCAATTTACTATTTAAAGAAGCATGCTACCAGATTCAGGCCAATTAGTTGTCATGAAAATTTTAAAAATGTATTTAAAAGTAAAATACTGTGAAATGAACAAAGAAAGTAATTTACACATTGCAAACGGCACTTACAATCCACGTAAATTACCAAAAAGAGGTCAAAATATACGTAAATGAGCCGCGTCACGACAAAACCAACATAATGGGTTTGCGATCAGCATGGATCCATCCCAGCCTGCGCCTCTGTACAGTCTGATCAGGATCCATGCTGTTCACTATCAGTTTCTCTACTTGTAATAGGGTTTGTAAGCGAACAGCATGGATCCTGATCAGACTGCGCGGATGCGCAGGCTGGTCTGGATCCATGCTGGTCGCAAACCCATTATGTTGGTTTTGTCATGACGCGGCTCAAATACCTCTTACTGCGTTAGTAACGCAGAATTATAAAGTGATTGATACTGCAAAATCAGTCATTAATCGCACATAACATGTAAATAATTAATTAAATATTGAATCTTCTTACTTTTCTAAAGATCTTTAAACATTTAAAAAAAAATTGAATTTCTTGAAATATTTTGGCTCATCTGAAGGCGTGCAGCTTTAACTTAAAAAAAAAGATATTCTTTTAATCGGTGCCATTGTATCATTTTTCCCGGCAGTGCACTTTGTCAAAAAAATCCCAGGGGTTTTAACCCTGGATTAAATGTTAGGGGAAAACGCGGAAGCAGAAATGTCTATATAATTTTGATCGACTGTTTTTGGTTTTACAGACTTTAAAAACTTAAATGATGTAGTCTCAAAATTACAATAGAAATGTTAAATGTACATATTTTTTTTTCTCATCGTAAATTTTATAAAATAAAAAAAAATCAGTTGATACGTTTGTTTTTATTTAATTACTTCATACCCATTTTCCTAAACACTATTAATAAGACCCAAAACAGAAAGTACAAACTGTTCATAACGTTTGTCACTTCGAAACGCACTTTCGACAATTTTTTAAAATAAACCATATTTGACCTTCAAACTCAATCGCAACTTTTCGGTCCTTTCCGCCATACATAGACGAGAAGTCCCGAATGCTTAACAACTCCGAAAATGTCGAAATACAGGTTTTTACCGTGTTCTATAAATACTTTTGTTACCTGGTGATACGGCGATTAAAGGTAAAATTGATAAACATTGTACTACCTGCGAAAAAAATTGTTTCCCGTCCACTTAAAGGTGGTGTGCGCTTTATAAATTATTACTCGATATTTTGACTGAAACCGATTTTACATAACTTTCAAGAATGCTTCATTTAACACCATTTTTAATTAAATCATGTGATTAAACATCTTTGTTGCTGTCACATAAATATTACAGTAGAATACTTGTATTCTGTTTCATCGTTCCTATTTTTAGCCGGGTTTTGGAATGGTATACAAAAAAAAAGGAATGAAAATTCATCTGCTTTTCAAAATATTATTTTGAAATCATAATTTATTGCTAAAAATTCTAAATATAAATAAATAATAAGTCTGAAAGGTGATTAATTTGAGATTGAAATTTCCCTCGTATCCTTCATGAAAATGCCAAAATGTCAGAATACATCCGGGTAGCTGGGTTGCGGGTGGGGGAAGCGGCCTTTCATAATAAGATTTTCGAGTATCTCTCTCATCCCCTTAAAGGCGTATTATACCTCAGAAATGCTTTAATCTTTAGTTTCTCAAAAGTTTTTATTTTTGGTGTCCTGTTACAGTTTCAAAAAAGTTACTCATTGCCCAACTTTTGCTGTCGTTGCTTTTTGGTAATTTTATTAAGTATATTTATTTGGAATTTTGTATGGAAGTCAAAATACTCCTTTGTTTACATTTTGCTACTTTGTTAACTAAAATTGCAAATTCAGCGCAATTTTCTTCAGTTATTAAACAACTAACATGCTCTGAAACTATTATTAAAATCATGTATGTCCTTTCCAAAAAAAAAAAAAAAGAAAAAAAAAGGATAAACTTATTCGTTTCTGAGGCACTATGTGTCTTTAATAAATATACACATGTACAAGTATTTTCATGCTACAGGATTGTTTATAAAAAAAAGAAGAAGAAAAACAATTTCGGGTTACGCCCTCACTGTTTGCCTAATCATATACGAAACACGAAACAAAAACTTGCGTGCAGTAAAATTAAGTTTACAAGCAAAACTATTTATCTTGTAAATTAATAACCTACAGTGGTATGTTATCTATGTACACAGGCCACTATCTTCATGTCATAATGTACCCAAATTGATAACAATCCCAGCGTCTTAAATATGTAAAAATCTTCCCCACTACATGTATATACATATAATATACCCGAAATGAATTCGCACTTTGATACGCAACGATTTCTGATAAGCGACACTGTTTAATGTAGGTAACTATATGAATGTACAGTGTAATATTATGTAAAATTATAAAACCAAACCAAGGCACTTATTCGTAGGAAGATCTCCCCATACGGGTATCATCCAAATATAACCATTCAAACAGTAACAATTTGTTATTTTAATCTGATTCAACATTAAAATGTATTAACTGAGTTGTCAAAATGATTTTTTCAGAAATGAAGGATTCCGGCTGGACCGGTTCCGTACGGGCTTTTGCCGTTATCATTAAAGACAACTGGTCGGCCTTCCATATTTGTAGACTACAGCAGGCAAAGCCTATTGGTAAAAAGAGTCTGTTTTGGGAAGTTTGAGCAGCATTAAATTTTGGAAAATATTTAATGTACTAAAAAATCCGATGAGTTCCATAGACATGCCAAGATTCGAGATAGGGGTTATGTGTGTGTGTGTTGTGGTGGGGGTCAGGCCGGGCGGGGGTTGAGGCTATTTTGTTGAACCCCTATATAGGATTTGGATATCTACCTACGTTTTTGTAGCGAAAACCACGCAAAAACTAGTAAGAGACTCGTGCCCCCCCCCCCCCCCGTGAAAGGAAAACTACATGCAGTATGTTTTAACCCCATTTGGAACATTTTTTACCTCTTGTCGAAATTGTGTGACCCTTTTTGGTAAAAAAATAATCCTGGATTGAAGGTTCAATATTAAATTGTTTTGTGAGGTGTCCGTGACATAGAGGTCAATGTCGTTGACTTCAAACCACTTGCCACTGAGCGATGTATGTTCGAATCCCATTTGATTCCACCATACGAGGAAGCTAACCATCTAACTCGTGGAACGTCGTTGGTTTTACTGAGGTGCCTGAAATTATGCACGGATGGGCACTTGAGATCTTCCTCCACCTCCACCAGTTCAGCTGGAAAGTCCCTTTATGACCTCTATTGTTGTGGTGCGACGTAGAACCAAACCCAAAACAACAACGACAACAACAACCGACAGAGTGCGTGCTTTCATTCTCTGTAAATCACTGCCAACTTCACCCTAGAGATCACTTTAATCAGTAAATTGTGGCTGGGGATCGGAAGACATGAAAAGGATCATGTGCTGAGCGGAAATTCCACGTGACCTGTTGAGCAAAGGATACATGGGGTGGTGGTGGATTCGATTTGCCTCGACATCAGCATTAATATAGTATTTTAGTTTAGTTTATAAAAAATATTTTAGTTCGACTGTGTTGGAAGCTAAAAACTTATTGAAACACTCTCGAATCCGTTCCTGGAACCAACCAGTACTAACCAATGAATGTGAAGTTTCTTGCTCAAGAAAACAACGGCTTGCCCCTGACATGGTTTCAACCCAGGCCATTAATATTCCGGCGCGATAGCCACTCGGCCACGCCGCCTTAAACTCTTTCATGTCTATTTTTTTCTAATTCATTTAATTGACAAAAACTACTGAATAATTACTCTTAAAATATTGTATAGAGTAACTCGTAAGTATTCATCTTAGAATAAGGAAATTGACATTTTCTTTCCGCGATGTCGTAACCACTTGAGACCAGTTTCCGGCTATGGTTGACTCGATTTCAATAAAATTAAATCTTTCCCATTGAGCATATGAATGTAGAATGAGAAAGTTGTGCTACTCGAAGCATTTTTATTGTGTATACGAGTTTTATAAGGAACTAATAATTAAATTTGTGTGTCGTGTAATACATAAATATCGCAGTTGCTGGTGTAATGTAAACAGAAGAGCCACTTAACGCTACCGGAAGTTAGTGTTCCGGACAGGAACTTAAAGCAATCGAGTTACAAATACGGTAATTAGAAAGTTGCTCCATACAGTAAAAAGGCTGAGCCATTAAATGTTTTTCGTTCCTAGGGCTATTTATCACAGATTTGCTTTCTTCATATTTCAGTAAAAGCAGTGAGTCGTGAGCCATACATATATTGTTATATCTTTTGATAAAGCAGACGCTTTTCGGCTTTTTGTCCTTTTTTGCATATTTCCGGATTCACGATATATCATTGAAATATTGGAGGATCCAGGTCGTAAATATAACACCAAATATATGTTTATATTTTGGTGCCATTTGGTACACCTCGCCGATTAGAAATAATCATCTGATGTTTTGGCGGAAAGGGTCGAAAAGTTGGTACCATTAAAACAGCTTTCGGTGAAATTTCGATAGACTTAAAGCTGCATGCCTCCAGATGAGCCAAAATATTTTAAAAAGTCAAACTTGAGAAAAATGTATTTTTAATAAAAATGATGCAAGGTTATGTGCGATTAATGACTGACTTTGCTATCACCATATTTCTACTGCCTTACTAACGCATTAAGGGCTATTTTTGCATATTTACCTCTTTTTTTTTGGTAAGTTACGCTGATTATAAGTGCCGTTTGCAATGTGTAAATTATTTTGTTTGTTTACTTCGCAGTATTATACTTTTAACAACAAACATGGCCATTTAAAATGGTGCGGAATCTTAGTAGAGATCTATGGTTATCGTAAGAAATTGGGCAAATTTCATAAACTTAAATGAAATACATGTATTTTAGTATGTTTTTTAAAAACCCCGAAAGAACAAACAAAGCAAAAGCAAAACAATTAAAAAGATGAATAAACAAGTAACAGAAATACATTGTATTATTTTTTTGTCACTTTGGGGTTGGCGGAGAGGATGGGAAGGGGGGGGGAGAGAGGGTATCGTCTTTTTACTGTAATCGGTTTCTACAAATTATGTAAAAAATATCACTGTTTGGAACATTGTATATATATATAGTGTTGCATCTTTACAGACAGGAAAACTATATAGCACTACCACGGAATTAGAAATTTAAAAGTAGACCGTAACTACGATAGTTTATTTCAAATAATCGAATAATTAAATTTTCTCTAGCCATATTCAATGTAAATAAAAACCTCGACTATAGCTAGTTAATTATTATTTCCATACAACCGTCCGGTTTTATTTCGACGCCTACTTAACTCGAACATATCGCCTTTTTTTATCAGTTTTTATCTTTATGAACAAAACGTTTAATATCCTTGAAAATTGCATTGAATCGATAGATAGAAGACAGCTGAAGGTTTTAGAAAGGAAAAAAAGAAAAAAACAGACCGACAACACAGTTTTCATTGAAAAAAAAATGAGTTTAGAATACGTAACATAGCAACGTTTCTTTATACTGTCGATTTTTGCTATTATAGCAGTGATATTGGGGATAAAAGCGACGTCTATCTGTATACATGCGCTAACTGTTAAACATGCCGCATATATGGTCCAATTTTCCATATTTGGAAAATGTGATGATGAATCAAGATGGTATGCGCATGCGCCGTGCACTGTGACGTGGTTCCGCTGCTTTCACACGGCATAAACGTTCTTTAAACCTTTTTGGTTGTAGATGGATTGGGATGCTACTAGGGATGAAATTTTTTGGGGGTAAGTGATTTTTTTCGAATAAAAAATATTTACTTGTGAATTAAGATCACCGCAAAACTTGTATATGTATATGGAAGAAAATTGATTAATTAAGCAGCTGTTGGGAAAAGATTAAATATTGGTTAACTGTTATACAGCTAAAGATACGCTTTAATGGGCGTATAACTTATCAATGTCGACTGATGTCGGCGTTTGGTGTAAAAAGTCAGCAAACTATCATGTTTAACGTGTCCATTTTTTTCATTCTTGAATTAAGTCGATTTAATGCGGTTTTGAAATATTGGATATATTAAACTGCGGTTTAAAGGGGGGCGTGTATATTGTATGTTTCAAGGCATAAACGATCGATGATAATATGGTGTGTGTAAAGACATATTATATGTGTGTTAAATATAAGATGGCTATGTGTAAGCAGTTATAAATTACTTAATAAGGCTATGTACATGAAGAGAGTGGGCGTTGTTTAACAAACATTTCGTGAGTTTTACAAGTCACTGTTTTATTTTTAGGTCTTTTTTTGTACAATGCACACTATTAAGTATGTATATTTTTCGCACGTGCTCCCGTTTATGAACAATCTCCACGCGCCTGGAATGCTATTTTAGTTATAAGCTGGAGAAATATGTAACGGTTTTTATGCGTTTGTATATTTCTTATTTTACCGATATTGAAGTTTTGAATTGTGCAACGTTTAGCATCTTTAAAATTATTAAGTAAATTTTGATACATATCTTTCCTATGTTTTGCTCGTTCATTAATTTTTGAATCATGAATGTATAATGTATATACTAGTAAATTATCTTTCTAGAGATTATATGTACATGTTTTTTATCTTACATACAGTATATCCCCGTTACATCTCGACAATTATTTAATCCGTACAATATATATAATTCTTTAACCGAAGATTGGCGGAAAAGCCCGAAAAGTTGCGATTGCGGTTTTTGCAAGTTCGAGTCCCGAGCACATCGTGCTTTATATTTATAATTACAATAATATTTTGTATTTTGAAATGATATGTTTGAGGCGGTTATGTCATTGAGAAAGTTGCCCCCACCACAGAGCTGAACATTATGTACAGTGCTTTGCGGCAAAGATCTATATTTTTCGTACTGGCGGCTATACGTACATTTCTTGCACATTGTGTCCGCATCAAATGCGTGTAATAGTATCCTGTTCCCGGAGATAATGATTATAATTAATGTATACTTCGGTATATAAAATGATTCATGTATAGACATATATATCTATATAGCTGTATACGTTATATATTAACATATATTTTAGTTACTGTCACTATATAATACCCGAAATATGAGTTTCAGCATCATGTATCAAATGTTTAAACGTGATACTTTAAACCCATTAAAGCCCAGCAACCTTTAAAGGTGCACTCGAGCATAACATTTTTCTAACCCATTTAACAATATTGTATCCATGCAGTGTATATACACACAGCGGAAATTATAATTATATGTGAAAACGTCGAAATATTTTTTTTTATTTTATCGTCTTTTTCAAATTTTGATACAATTTTGTTTTAAAACTGCACACTAGCGTAGAATATCTAGAATTTACCATTTTTAGTTATCAAACTGACTGTAAGGACACATTCATTTCATTTTAACTGTTTCATATACACTTTAATTTTAGTTAAGTGGTGTTTAATGAATACTTAAGACCTTAAAACGGGTACGATATCTGAAAACATTCATGTAGAAATCCCAAATACTAAATAACAGCTACCTAAATTTACGATAAGGGGGTTTTATATGACTATCAAATTGAAATAAAAGAAATTCATGTACGATGAATGAGTTAATCTAGCTCATCAAAAAAGACAAAAGTTTGCGGATCAAATTGAGGGGAAATGCTGCACGCACGAAAAGAAAAGGGTCGATCTAGATGTATTACAACAATGTGCGGAAATGAAATGCTATCAAATTGTAAGAGAAGGGTCGATTTAAATGAACTAAGACAGTGTGCGGAAATGAAAAGCCATCAATTTTTTTAAGAACAGGGTCGATCTAAATGTACCAAGACATTGTGTGAAATGAAAGGCCATCAAAATGTAAAATAGGGTCGATCTAAATGTATAAAGATAATGTAACAAAATTTATTGCCGGTGAAATTTTAGGGAGTTACTTAACTAAAAGGGCCAGTCAAGGTCGATCAAATTTTTCTAGAAATGCTTATGATAAGGGTAGATCAAAATGTTCGAACACATATCAAACAGGAAACTTAATAAGAAGATTTTTTAAAGCTGAGATTACTTGAATATTTTGGAATGAAAACTTTAAACCACCATGCATATAAGATTCTTACGCCGATATAGAAACTTTATGACACGGATGGCTAACGTATGTATTCGGAACAGATTGCCAGCAGGACAGAAGGAGCCGAAATGTTGCGAATGAACGGCCCTTTCCGTGATAATCGTCAAGGTGTTCCGATTGGATTGAAAAAGCAAGAGTCCACAGCTCTGACAGTCCCCAAACGTGTGTAGCTAGATGTAGACATTGGGGTAACAATACAAAATGTACATATAAAAAGGCGGTCGATATTGGGTATATCAAATGGTTTTAGAAACTACAGGGTAGAACTATAAACGTTCAAGGACGATATCTATAGATACTGTCGGGCAGAAATGTTTAAAGTTCAAAAGCAACCAAAGGATTGGAAACTATGGGGTAGAAATATAAATGTAACAAACAATTGACGATGTAGAAACTGTACTGTAAGAAACTACAAGAACAGGCGAATGTTAGGAACGCGTAACTGTAAGAAATGCTGTAAATGTAAGATACGCTGACGTGAGAACCACCGTCGGTGCAACAAACGCTGTACCTTTAATAACAGCTTTGAATATAAGAAACGCTGCTACTGTAAGAAACTTTGATAATGTACAGTGGCGGATTCAGGCCCGGGCTTTAGGGCTGCAGCCCCCCCAGCTTGGCCCAAAGATAAGTCTACCAGCTGGGCTGGAAAATATTTTTGTCAGTTTCAAACTTTATTGGCTGTAGTGTACTCCCTTATCAAAACATTAATTGCTGTCATCCAGTTGTTAATCTCCTGCCTTGGGGGCTTGGCAGAGATCTTTATCTATCAACATGCTTGAATGACTTCAATGTTTAAACTGCATAATTGATTGGTTTAATTACTTTCCAAAGGTATGATGAAATTGATAGTTACAGGTAGTGGCAAATAGATGTGTTACATTGTACACCATATTTTACTATCTTTGTTTTTTAAATTTTTTCTTTGCGAAAGCCCTATGATTAAAAAATTGAAAATTATTATTTGTAAATTAAAAAGGTGACCAGTTTTTATAAAGATTTATTATTATTCTTATTATTCTTATTATTCTTATTATTCTTCTTATTATTATTATTATTATTATTATACTAAATGAATCGCATTTTTAAATAATAACTAGTTTTTCTAAGATTTTTATTCTGATGAACTGATTGGTCATTTGCTTTTAATAACTTATTTTATTGCAGTTATATTTTTTTTAATAAAATTTAAATTGTAATGACCTCTTTAGTATCTGTTGGAAAAAATTCTTATTGAATATATATGTGTTTGAAATTATTTTTTGTATAATTGAAAGGCAGTAACTTTAATATCACTTTACTTTGGAAAATCGTCTATTATTCAGATGAGTACATTGATCAAGTGTTCAAAAATTATTTTAATCAACAGTCGCGCAAATATTGATTAGTGTGCTGTTATTTTGTAAATGCTTAATTACTGAACACCAGGGGAATTCTATTTGAAATACCCTGCAAACACTTACCTGTAAAACCATCCAAAATGTATCATAAAAAGTACTAGAAAGTCAAGGAAATAACACTATTTTCAACCTCATATTTCAAAATGTTCTCAGTCTATGGGAGGGGACACCCCTCCCAGGCCCACCCCAATAAAAAATATTTTTCTTAATTTCATATCATCTAAATATTTACGGAAATATTAGTAAACACATATTGAAGCGAAAGTACATTGCCACTCATAAGATGAGCTATTAATTAAACACATTAATTACAATGTTTGTCACTTGAACAAGATATTGGCCCTATCTGAAAACATGCACAATTTTCGCCTGTTGCATTATTTTTGTCAAAATCTTCCACCCATATGTCAGCCCCCCCAGGAACCCATGTTCTGTATCCGCCCCTGATGTAATAAACGCTTCGAATGTAAAGAACGCTGTAACTGTAAGAAACGCCGTTACTGTTAGAAACGCTGTAACTGTTAGAAAAGCTTTGAATGTAAGCAATGTTTTGACGGAAATGAACGCTGCAAATGTAACGAACGCTGCGAATGTAACGGACGATGTAACTGCAAGAAATGATGTAACTGTATGAAACGCTGTAATTTTGTAAAAAGAATGCTGGATACACATGAGTTAACGATACACTGGCTGATCGACAAGCTTGATTTAACAAATTGTACATGTATGAAATAGGATGGTTGCAGGCTAGTATCTATAATAACTTATCCGAAGACTGACGGAGAGGGCCGAAAAGTTGCGATTTGGATGGTTGGAGAATGTAGCGTAGATAAAAACACGTAAGGCACGATCGGTTCCGGTTTAAAATTAATTCCGGTTCAATGTTTGATTACTGTGTCCTTGAATATGAATATAATTTTATGTAGCTTATATACATTTACATGTTATATCATAAAATCAACCTTCTTAAGGTGGAGACGTGAGAATGCATTTAAAGTGTTCTCTTTAATACTTCTATATACATGTATATAAGTTATTAAAGGCCCATGCATTAAGCATGGAATTTCTTCATAAGGTTTTGTTCTTATTTTCTTGTGTCTCAGTACGGTTTGTCTACAAAACAATTATGGTTGAACCATCTCTTACTCCTTTTGCATTTTGGAATTTAGTACAAATAGCGTTTATGGATATCAAAATACCATTTTGCTAGATATCATCACAAATTATTTCACATTCAGTCCTACCTTCTTCATCTAATTAACCATAATTGTGCTCAAAATCCATTAAAGGCCCATTATGCCTCAGAAATTATTACATATTTAGTTTCTTTTTCAAAAGCTTTTAATATTTTGAGGGTACACCTTAAAATTTAAAAAAGTCACTAATTTGCAAGTTATCTGATTATAATACTAACTAAATAGTAGTGCAGTAAGATTATAAATAAGGAAAGTATTTTCATAATGAAATATCATAATTGCGACGTTTTGTTAACTTCCTTTGCTTTGATGTTTGAAATTTGTGGTTTATCAATGTTTATGAATAAAACCACTTCATTTTGACTTGCATACATAGATGAAAAAAATTAGGTTACCCATTTAACATTACATTTCCCAATTTTTAAAAATATCCCGCCTTCGCGGGGGCGATTTATTTTCCCGCCCCCCTATTTTTTTTAACCCAAAAAGTTCTTTTCCCTTTTCATGTAAAAAATGTTAAAATTAACGTTTTATGATTTGAATTCAAAATTTAATACGAAATACATACATTTTTGGGTTTTTTGGGAAATCTTTTTGGGGCCTTAATTAGGCCCCGGAAAACAAAAATTTAAGGTTTTTTATGTTTCCGTTTTTTATAATTTTTTAAAAAAAAAAAAAGGTTTAAAGTGTAAATTTTTCCCAATAAAAGGGGCCTTTTTTAATTTTTAATGTTAAAATTTGGAAATTTCTTAAAAAAGTTTAAAAAAATTTTTGTGGTGGAAATTTAAGTTTTAATAAAAAAAAAAAAAAGGCCCCTAGGGGAAAAATTTTTTTTTTTTGTTTTGGGTTTTGGCCCATTTTCGTTTTTGAATTTTTCCGGGCCTGCGCCAACTTTTTTTTTTTGTTTTGGGAAAAATTAAAGAAACAAATTTTTTACCTTTCCCCCCACATTTTTTTTTAAAACGTTTTTGCAAAAATCATGATCACAAAAAAAGAAAAACAAAACAATGAAATTTTTACATTTTTCATTCATTTTTATAATAAATCGGGGGTTTAAAAGATGAATTAAAAGTCTTAAAGAGCCCTATTGTGGGTGAAACATTTTTATTTTCATTGACATTTAATTATTTTTTTATTTTGGGAAAACATTGTGGGATACATGTATAAAGTTTTATTTGGGCTGGGAAAAATCCGAAAATGCTATCCGGGGAAAAATTTAAATTTTTAAACCCTTAATTTGGGAAAATTTCCCGAAGCGTTTATCAAATCTTGCCCCATCAGACATATTAGTACAATGTACAATGTCCATTTTTCTATCTTTTCTTACTTCTGTAACAATTCTTTCTGAATCTTTGTCGTCTGGAATGACACAAATCTCGGAGAAATGGCGGGAAAGTGGCTTACACGCGTTTTCTACTGATTCTACAGACGACACTTGTTTATGGAAGCTTGTTCATCATGATTCGAATCTATGACGCCATATCAGATGTCTAGCTCTGCAGAAGCCTCTTCACAACGGAGGTTTTAGTCTATTACCACCACGTACATGTAATGAACCAAAAGGAGCACAAAAAATAAAACGAATAAATATTTTGCCGATCAGGTTTACCGCCGTGACAAAGACAGTAAAAAATAAATTTCCCCAACTATATTGTCATTTTAGTGCCGTATAACTTTCTAGTTTTATTTCTCGCTAAACGTCTAAAAAAGGAAACAAATATTAAATTGGAAAGACATCCGACAGAAGTTTGAAATTCGAGAATTGTTTTACACAAGACATCTCTAATCACAGTTTTAATCAATCTCGCGCTTTCCTGCCTCTTTCCCTGTTTAAAAGATACGTGCTAAAATGTGGACTAGTTTTAAGGAGGTAATTTTACTCAATGAATATTGCATATAACTGCTACACGGCAACGACTCTTCTTCCATGGTAAATTTGATTACTGTGTAAAATTTCAAGAGCTTTTCCTACCCTGATAATGTATCTGGTTCCCCGGTCCCCATGGGAGTTTCTGGTATAACTGTTTTGCATCATTGACGTTTACATGTGAAACTGCAGGCTTTAAATGCTAATGCAAACTATGTCTTTATGCAATTTATAGAACTCAATAGGAATTGGAATAAATGTACTGCAGAGCATGTCTTTTGACACTGTGAAATTGTTCTCATGAAAAGTAGTATAGTGTATTATGAAAGAATGTCTTTTAACTTCTATATATAGTGTCATTATAAGAGCTTTTAACGGAACTGCTGTAAAGCCTTTTTCTTTCTGCCTTAAGGCTTAGTAATGATGAATTTAACTTTTATGACTGACTTTTTTGACTTAAGGTTGGTCGTTTTGGATGAAAGCTCCATGGATCATTGTTGATAACTTCATGTTTCTTTACAACCAACCCATACTTTTCAACTATACATGTATCTTGGTATGAGTTCCTATAGGACCTCCACTAAGATATATGTCTTCATAACAACAGCCATGTCTATACAACAAATAAAATAATGCCCTGATGGTCCATCTGTATCTACTATCTATAATCTATTGATCCTTTAACCTGTTTTCTTGCTTAGTACATTTTATGCAAATTTCCGTTTCGGTGTGCGACAGGGTTGTTTTCTTTAGATCTATCTTCTTTTGTTTCCTTTCTGACTATATTTCATACATGATTTTAGACATCTTACTTTGAGAAATCACTATATGAGTTAATGATCGAAGAGGCATGTTGCATCAAACAATATTTAGCCTGACCTCCTGATTGACTATTCCTTGGGTCTTTATCGTAATATTTGATCAAGTGTGACCCAGTTTGTTTGCTTGTACAATAACCATTCAAATCCCCCCATCATGCAACAGCTTTGATTTCTAGCATCCTATTGTTATACATGTGTTAACTTTTATAACAATAGAGGTACCCAACAATAGAAGGCTTTCTTGTGCGGAGGTCGATGACAGCGCCAATCGCAACTACTCGGCCCTTTCCGTCAGTCTTCGGATAAGGACTATTATAGATAATACCCGGGGCAGTTCCAAATGTGACAGCGTGCTGATTACCCCCCTTGGAAAAAAGCCATTTTCTTTGTCAAATTTAGTGCCCTTTTTTTTTGACTTATCGGTGTAAGGGGTAAAAAGCCCTAAGGAAATTTTATACAAATAGTTTTCTTCATATAGAAAGTGACATTTTAGTAAGGTATTGAGGCCAAATTCAATTTTACACAGGTTTTGCATAAAGCTTGATTATTCTACACGGCCATAACTACGCAGTTTTTAGACAATTAAAACAATTTGTTTGGGCCTTTGGGGATTTGCCATATCTTTAAAAATCTTGTTTAAAACTGGACATGACTTTTTTGAAAGAATTTGAAATTTTTGGGAAATAAAAAGTGCTCTCAAATTACACCTGGAGTTGAACGTTGAAAAGATTTTAAAAAGCGTTTTAAACTACGATTGGTCATTGGCCCAAAGTGACTTTATAAAAGGGCCGATTGCCAACATTAACTGTCCATATAATTTTTAAGTATTGACCAAAAAAATTTTTGAGCACCCTTTAAATCGAAATTGATGACCTGCTTGTTTTTTAATGCTTAAATGATAGGAGAATTTTGACCTTTAAAAAAAACTGCCCAAAATTTCTTGGAAAAGTGACTCATTGGGTAAATGGTCCCGTGCACTGTCGTATTCCTCTACCTTGGCGCTAGGTTAAATATTTTCAAACAATTAAAACAAATGCGTCTGACAACCCCCAATTGGGCTAATTTCAAAAATTAAAATTTATTTATTTTATGGTGCGTTTTGGGAAACTGCAATTTTCGGCCTTTTTCCGTCAGTCTTCGATAAAATCCCGAGGACGTTCCGTTGTGACAGCCTGCGCTTTTCAACTTCCGTAACCAGACTACAGTTCTTGATTAAATTCTTCCAAAATTTTGGCGAAAAGGGGGGGAAAGTTGCGTTATTCATTGTGTATTTTTTTTTTGAACCTTTATATTTTTATATCTATGTATCGGCATGCCGTTTCTCAATAATACACATTGGCATTAAACAGAGTCCAAATTTCCCTATGAATAGATTGCCTAAAACATGAAGATAATTTTGACGGTCAATATATGAAAGACTCAAATTAAGGGATTCGAACGGGGGTCTGATCGGGGTCTTCAGATAGAACTCAAATCAATTCCCCACCACTTTTTTAAACAGAAACTTTAAAATTAAAAATGCATGGATAGCTTTCCGGATTTCTTTTGTTTTTATGAGATGGAATGTTAGAAAAATTTTGGATTTTGGGGGGGCCCCCAAAACGTTTAAAAAATTTTAGCCCATCCCCCTTTTGTAAAATTTCTTACAGTGATTAGATCCCCTTTTTTGTTTTTTGATCTGTAAATTACTTTTTTTGATACTGAATTTTTTGGGTGTTGTTAAGGTTCTCTTATTTTGCTCGCAAAACGGCGAACTTTTTTCCTGTTAGTCTAGGGGCCCTTAGGAGAATAAAGTTTTAACCCCGTGAATTAAGGGCGAAGGGGCGAACCTTGTGTACAGTAAGAAGGAAATTCCCCTTTTAAAGCAAAACTACCCCCGGGCCCCCATAACTCCGCGGACAATATATTCCTGGTAATCAATAACCCCAATCTTATCAAAATTTTAAATGTTTTTTAAGAAGGAAAATAGAAAAAGGGAGTTTTGTTTAATTCCCCTCGTGAATACTCGCGAGATTTCCAGTGAAAAAAGAAAAAAATTTGCGACGACAAATATTGGGGACCGGTACCGTTTAACTTTCTTGAGTTTAAGAATTATTTTAATTACAGAAATATTAAAAAAAAAAGCATTTTTTCATTTACCAAACCCTAATTAGGGAGACCTAGCGATTTTTTTTAGAAAAAAATTTTTTGTGAAATACGATCTTTTTATCTTTGTCTAAAAAACAATTCTGAGACGGAAATGACTTTCTTTTACAATCATTTTAAAAAAGGGCAAACTCTCCTATAATGGGATCTCCGTGATTATTAGGTGCAGTATGACAAAGAGAGTTGCCCTTTGGAACGCTTGATTTCGAATCTTTCATGTCCATGTATATTTTTAAATTCAAGAGTTAAAAAAAGATCAAATCACCCCACAAAAAGCACTGTGGGAAACCGTGTCTAAGAAAAAGGAGAATTTACATAAAACTTAATAAATGTAAAACGCATCCACCAGCCCCGGGAATCTTTTTACACATAGTCTGATGACTACAGTTTACATCAAACATGTAATTCAATCGAACTTACTTTTAGACCCCAAAGTTTTGGGGAAAAGACAGGAAAAATATGTAAAAAAATGTAAAATACAGTAGTGTTCAGTTTAGTTTTTTATATGGTAGTTAAATTTTGTGAAACGCGGTGTAATTGTTTGCATTAAATTTTTTAAAGTAAACGGTAAATATACAAAATTGTTTGGGGTAGTAAAGGGCATAATTGTAGATCCCCCAAAATTTTTTTTGCCCCTCATAGCTCGTAAACGAAACTATGTAAACCCCAGGTGTTCCGAGTGGGATACGGAAATAACATTATCATAGTGATTTTTCAAATTTAATATGTACGGGGAAACCTGTCTAATCCGAACTCGTCCGACCAGAAGAAAAAGTTGAATTAGAAAGGTTTCGATTAGGGGGTTTTTTCATTTATTGGCAAATATTTAAGGAAAAAGAAAACGGGAATGCTTTTTAAAAATTGTACATTGCTATTCGGAAAAACACCGCCGAATATAAATTTAGAAGTTTGAGGGAAAGGGCCCGAGAATTTGCGATTGTCATTGCCTTTTGCAAAATCTAGTAATAAAAAGTCGAAATAAAACAACTTAAAATGTTGTACTGTCACGTATTTTTTTTTAACATTACTGGAAAATATAAAAAAAACGAGGTAAAAGCCTCGGAAATGGGCGGGGGTTTTGAAAAAGAAAAAAAAAAAAAATACCCTTTTAAAATTTCGTTTTTTTCAAATTTCACATGGCACAAAATTATAATCATTATCACTCTTAAATTTGTGTTTCATTTAAAAAAAACCCCCTTGGGCGTAATGAAAAAAGCAGTAAGTTTTTAAGAAAAAAGAAAAAAAAAACGTTTTAAAGAAAAAACCGATTTTTCTGTGTGAAAAATACAAATTTTTTTAAAACAAAAACTGAAACAAAAAAACGATTTCTTATAAAAAATAAAAACTTTGTTTAAAAAAAAAATACGAGATCTTAACGCCCCCCTTTATTTCTGTGAAAAAAAAATGCAATTACAAAAGGGACACAAATACGTTTTACGTAAAAATTACGAAAAATCTGTAAAAAAAAAATACTTTAAATTTTGTGAAAAATACGACCTCTTGCAAAAAAATAAAAAACAAATCTACGTTTTCCCTTGCAAAAAAATATGATTTTGCGCGACAAAAATACGTTTTCCTCGCAAAAAAAAATAAAGTTTTCGACAAAAAAAACTAGCTTCATGAAAAGGTTTAAAATATACAGGGGTGTTACACAAAAATTGGACCATTCTCTTTTTAATGACCTCTGTGCCCTTCCGCTTTTCCCCAGCTTTCTTATTTTCTTTCCTTTTAAAAATTAGAACACTAGGCCTTTTTTTTTGGAGAAATGTCGTGCTGAAAAAGAAATGGTTAAACAGTTAATGATCTGGGGGTTTTAAGTGAGCTTTTAAAAATGTCCAGAGGGGCCTTTTCCCCAAAAAAAATTTTTGGGCCCATTGTTTATCGTGAAAAAAAAAAAAACTTTAGCCCAGTAAAAATTTAAAATCGATTAATTTTCGATTTTTTTTTATTATCTGCGAATAGTGAAAAAATTCTTAGTAAAAGAAGTGTTAGATTTCTGAACAGAATATGAATTGTTTTTGAAAAATATTTATTTTTAAAAGCTGTCAACATTTTGTGTAGTTAAGGAAAAAGAAATTTTAAGGATTTTGAGATGGGGAAAAATATGTGATGGAAAAAATTATGAAACCCCAAAAACTCAACAGATCTTTAAGAAAAAGCTTTTTTTCATTTGGGTATAAATTAAAGTCAGAAATTGTGTTATGAAAACTGAAAAAAGAATTTAACGTTTTATCCGAAAAAATTCCAATTTTTTGCAGGGCTCCGCGATCAAACCCCTTTCGTTTATTAGGCCCCTTTTGTTGATTCAAAAAAAAATTGGGAACCCGACGTTATTCAACCCTTAAATTGTCGTTATTAACAAAAAAGGGAAAAATTTTGCGACAGCAAATTAACGAAAAAGGAAAAAAAAAAAGGGTTTTTTCTTTGTGTTCCAAATTTTTAAAGGGAAAAAAAAACCCCCTGTTAGATCTAAAAACTGCATAAAAATTTTTATGTAACCCTTTTGATGTACCATGATTCCCCCAGCTAAAATTTTTAGTTTTTTATATATCCCCAAAAAAATTTTAGAA